>NW_025999942.1:2711573-2795734 GCF_001458135.2 Marmota marmota marmota
AAAAAAAAAAAAAAAAAAAAAGAAAAGAAAAGAAAGCCAAAACCACTCTTAGGGACATCTCTATACATGGTCATTGAAGCTAATGAGGTCATAAAAAAAATTACAAACTGTTTGCAAAAATAAACTATCATGATACAGAATATTGGAATCAGCAAGCCAAGAATAAATTGAGGATAGAAATGAGAAGGTCCAACATACTGCAGTGAGAATTAGAGAGGGGCGTGGGGAAAGCACAGTACCTTCTACTCTTCCTAAGTAGTAGGTAAGAAGAATCACTTGCAGCCTGCTATAGTTCTGTTCAGGAATGTCTCCCAAAGGTCCATGTACTGATAGCTTATTCCACAACTTGTGGAACTCTTGGGAGGTGGCAGAACCTTTAAGAGGTGGGCCTCAGTGGGAGGTCATTGGTCATTGGGGGTGTGCCCTTGAAAGGGATTGTGGGATCCCAGCTTCTTGTTCTCTATCTTGGCTTCCTGGCTACCAGAAGATAAGTAGCTTGCTCTACCATGTGCTCCCACCAATACTGTGCTGTCTCACCTCAGGATCCAAAGCAATGGGGCCAAGTAATCATGAAATGTCAACTCCAAAACTGTGAGCCAACATAACCCTTTTCTCTTTATAAGTTGATTATCTCAAGTATTTTGTTAAAAAAACCCAAAAACCAAAAAAAGAAAGCTGACTAACTTATAGCCCCAAGCAGAATATATTATTTCTAGAAGAAACAAACTATAAGACAATTACCTTTGCTTGAAATAGGTCAAAGGAAGGGACTGGGAACTTTATTTTACTACTTCAGTTGAATAATTGTGCCAGAACTCCATTCCCTATTCATATACAGATCAGGGTTTGGAAATTAGGGAAGAAAAAAAAATAAAAAGGAAGAAAGACAAAAATGAGACAGTAAGATATGGTGTGTCATCTCCTTAGAACAAAAGTAATAAAATTACAAAATTTCCTAAAAGGAATGCATCATTCCACTATGCTCAGCATATCTCAAGACTTGTTAATAAGCTACTATTTTATCAACATCTGTATTTACCAAATTAACTCAACAGCCAAAGAGAAATATTTAATTAGAGATGAAGATATATAAGGAAGCTTCTACAGAATTTCAAAAAATATGTGAGATTATAAGAGCACTAAAGTTAATGGCACCTGTTCATTATACTACCTCAATTTAAGTTTGAATGTGACAGTCTTCTTTTCCCATGATTCAAATTTCTTACTAGCACTAGTCATATGGACCAGTCATTTGGGATAATCTGCACACACAAGGATGAAATGTATTTTGAGCTTTATGCCATAATGGGAAGGATAGGTTAGGTATCAGCTCTGGGACTTGACCACCTAGACAAGTTACACCCTCTTTGGTCCCAGTCTTCTTCCATATTATGTGGGATCCCAATCCCAGGGTGTGTGAAGGTAGATGAAACGAAATAACTGAAGTACCATCCAGTATATGACAGAGCAATGCAATATGCATAATACTTTGTGGAGACCATGCTAGAACACAGAGTTAAAGGGACAAAGCTATTAGGTGTACCTGTGAGAAGCAAATTATCTGGAGAATAATTGATTGGGTATTTACATCAAATCACTTTGGACTGAGAGGCCTTATAAACAAACTGAGTCAAAAGTCTTAAAGTCAAAGACTATAGGGGAAGAACCTAAAACATGGCTACCAAGAGGGGTCACAGGTCAGGTGGAAGAGCTTGGCCCACCAGGAGAGTGGAGGAGAACTGCAACAGTCTTTTCTAGATAAGAAGTATTTGCAACTGTAATGCTGCATATCCCACCAAGCCTTTAATATGCAAGAAAACCTCAACTGAAGCACAACTCACAGCATTTCATGCAAATGATTCAGTGATTCCCAAATATCTTTATAAAATCATAACTTTTTTTCTTTTTTTGGTATGAAGGATCAAACCCAAGATGCTTTACCACTGAGCTATGTCCTCAGCCCTTTTAACTTTTATTTTTTATTTTTTTATTTTGAGACAGGGTCTCACTAAGTTGCTGAGGGTCTCAGGAAGTTATTGAGGCTGCCCTTGAACTTGTGATCCTCCTGCTTTAGCCTCCCAAGTCACTGGGATTACAGGTGTGTGCCGCTTTGCCGGGCTATAAAAAAAGTTATACACACACACACACACACACACATATATATAATTTAAGGCTTTTTATGTATGATTGCTAGGTAGGTCTTTGGCTTCAATTCAATATTATTTTAGTTAAATTTTTCATATTTTTAGTTTTCTGTTTTTCTCTCTCAGGTTATTGTATCTCTTATTTTTGAAAAGAAGGGTTTGACAACTAATATTGAATAAAATCTACTGGTCAAAAAACAACAAGCATATTTTTACATATTAATAATTGGTTTATGTTACTTTTCTATTTCAGCTTTCATTGTATTATTATTCATATAGTTAAGCTTAAATGGAATGACTCACTCAAGGTGCAGCTACCATGCCTGTCTATACCTTGGAGTTCTAATTGAGGTGATCTTAGCCATGAGAATAGAATTGGGCCTCTGCTGGGAGCTGAGTCCAAATTAGGTATTAACCTAATTGAAATTCAATCCAAATTAGGTATTAGGTCCAAATATTTTTCTGAATAGCAGATCAGATTTTCCAAGGGGTCCATGATCTTAAAAAAATTAGGAAAAATTAATTTACTACCTCCTTATTTTTCTTGCTGTCTCCTACTCCAGCACAAATATTTCCTCATCTGTAACTAAACAATGATAAAAATACAAGTTTTAATGTACTTATTTCATTTCCTAATTTAGAAGATATCATGTTCATAAATGTATATGAAAATATCCTTCAAACTAGGAATACCCATACAGAAAGCATTATTTGCACCCATGCCTAACATAACCAGTTATATTTACTTCATAAATTTAACTACAGACAAACCTAAGGAAATGGCATTTTAATATTATAAAGTATCATTACCTAAGTTTGTAGATCCTTAAATCTTTGGGCTGTTACACCACTATTATTGTCATGACCATGTCCATATAAATCACTTTCTAACAATACAATTTCAGAAAAAGAAAAAAAGTTGTTTTTATCATGTTTGCTCAACTATAACCATGTCCATAGATATTTATCTATTTTTCTTACAGTACAACAAGGTCTCCTGCAGGACACAGTATTAAATCGTAAACATCTAAACAGGGTTTGTGTGTGTGTGTGTGCATTTGAAAATAAAAGTGGTTATAAATATTCTTCTAGCCATAATTAATAAAATGCTTCTTTAAAAGGGGAATGAGTATTATTACTCTCATTTTCTAAGTATTTTAATAGTTTAAAAATCAAATTATTTGTTAAAAATCAAAGACTACTTATTTTGTAGTCCTTGTTATAGTTCTGATAACTTTATTAAATGAATTACTCATTGCTGTTTTTTGGAAATTAAAGAGAGATGTTCTCATAGATGACATTGTTAAACAGGACACCTGCTCTATACATATAAGCCTAATGTAGGTGTAGCACTCAGCATTATCGATTTATGTGGAACACCCACCAAATAATTAACTCGTTTAGTGTCTGATTCAGCAAAACAAAACAAAATAAAAAGCATTGAAAGTGAAAAGAGCACAGGATTATGGAAAAGTAAAATACTTGAAAATGTGACAATTGTGTAACTTTAAGTTTACTGTAGCTAGCTCATTAGTCACTTTGGAAGCACACTGGCATGAAAGGAAGTTTCAATACCAGGAACTGAAACTGTAGTAAAATATCCTATCACCCCCCCCCAAAAAAAAAAAAAAAGCTAAAACAAAAACAAAACCCCAACTCCCCCCAAAACAACAACAAACAAAAAACCAATAGTGCAGCTTATATATGTTTTTAAAATAATATTGTACAGTTTTTTAAATAGTTTTTGATATGTCCCCTGCTCATATAAAAGGAAAAAAAAGTTGCACAGGAAGATCCACAGGCAAAATCTTTTTTAAAAATATATATATAATTCCATTGCTTTATAAACAGACTTACCTGCTTTAGGAATCACCCAGGAGTATAAGTACAAGAATACCACGTATATACATAGAACTGTGACTATAAAATTATCATTTGATGAGTGGTTATTTCACAGTTAAATTGATTGTACTAATATTTATAAACATCAGCATATTCAGTAGAGATTTCAATATTTGTGACCTCCTAATTCTGAAGTGAAGGAACATGCAAATAGATAAATACCGACAACTTAGTAGGGATAATGAACACAAACAGGGTGAGGTTCATCAAGTTAGAATCCTATTGAAGATCATATAAGCCACCTGTGCTTTTAGGGAATCTTTGGTTTCTTTTTAACATGACCAAAGTAAACCATAGAGAACTTTGCATTTGGGGCAGACACTCGGCTTACTCAATGTTAATGACTGGGCTCCCCAGCAACAGAGGGCAAGATTTCTGACAAAATTAATTTATAGAGAACAAACTGACTCTTATTCTCTCACCTATACACCACACACACACACACACACACACACACACACACACACGAAGTTACTTAAGTCTTATTTCAGATCACTTAGCAATCTTTCAGGCAAATTAAAAAAAAAGCCAACTGTCTAAAATTGTTGCAGAGCCATCACTAATGGGGCAGGGGAAGGAGATGGGTCTGGAGCAGAGATAAGTTGGGAGAAGAGACGGTTTAGGATTCTTGTGGTGGAAGGTGGTGGGAGTTGGAGACAGGAGGCAATGGTGTTGGAGGCGGGTGATCTTGGGAGAATGGCTGAACCAGGGATGAGGGAGCCTAGCAATGAAGGTGTTAGTTTAGGAGGCTGGAAGAAAAGGAAACACTAGGAATTTGGGGAACTGAAGGCTAAGTGGTGGATGGCGACCATTCACTTTACCTGCTGTACTTCTCTGGGACCCGGAGTGCAAACAGCCAAGGCATTTCCCTTCATTCCAGATGGGGTGAGACCAATGTCTTCTCCCCAGACAGCGGGCTTCGGCTCTGTCATCCTTCCTCAGCGACCGCTGCAACAACTCTGCTCCTGGGTAGGGAAGCAGCAACCCCGAGCCGCAGGCGCCCACATTCCCGACTGGGCTCCGGGCGCAGCTGGCCAGGGCGCGAAAAGAGGCGGGGGCCAGGGACCCCTACCTCCAGGCTAATGCCGGGGCTACTGCGCCACTGCCGGTGTAGCCCCCAGCCCAGGTGAGACCCTGGCACTGACTGCAGGACGCACACCTGCACCCCTCTCGCCGGGTCGCTGAGCCCGGACACATTGGGTGCTCCTTGGGATTTAACGCGCCCCTCCGCCGCCTTGGAACACCCGCAGGTCCCAACACTGTACACCCCTCCAGACGTTCCCCAGAGCACCCCTCCCAAACCGCCTGTAACCTTCTCGTCCACAGCCCTCTCCACCCCTTGTCCCTCCAAGACCATCACCGCGCGCCCCTTCAGATACCGGAGGTGTAGCCCTCCAAATTCCCTTCCCGCGACTGGCCGCCCCCAGCCGGTCCAGGACTCCAAATGACCCTCCAAGTCCATTATAGTGTGCCCTTCCAGCACTTATAAGCCTTTCTACTGCCTGCGTGCAAGCCTCCTTTTCCACCAGACGCCCCTAGCTCCCAAGTCCCCAAACCGTATCCCTTGGAACTCCCGTTAGGATACACTCCCGCCCCAGCCCCACCCGGCTTCTCCACCCTCAGTGCTTCGCTCGCTGTCGAGGAAGTGTGCGGGTTGCTGGGCAGCGACACTTCTCAAAGATTGCAGCTCCCGCTACCAAGCTTAGGACGCCTTCTACCCATCTCTCTTTACAAGTCCCATTGAGGCTGCCTACATGCGTCGTGGGCTTGGAGCGAGGGTGCACAGTTACCGATCTTCCCACCTTGGGTCCTGGTCCCTTATGATCTGAAAAGTCAGCACCTCCCTATTCTGTGGCGCTTTGGGAAGTCCCTAGAGGAGAGGGATGTTTCCATTTCTGAGGTGCTGAAGTCTTTCCACTCAGCCTGTTATTTGAGAACCCCTCGGGCACCAGAAGCAATGCAGTTTACTCTGATTATCAAGTTCCTAGGAAGCAAGGTCCTTGTCCTGCCGCCAGGAGGCACCCCTCGCGTTTTGCCGAGTTGGCTGTGGCAGAAATAAGGTCGCACGTTATTTAGTTCTTTGACTTGGACTCAGACTTCAGGAGTGCTGACCATAAGTTCTACGAAGCCGCTTTACTATGATTTTGTCAAGCTATGGAAAGATTCTCCCAACTCCGATTATATAACACAGTTCCCCAAGTAGAGCTTCTGTATTTGAGTCATTTATTTACTCGCTGACATACGCACGCATCATCACAGGAGAACGACTTGTTTTAGCAGCTTCATGTGAAAAGGGCATTTGAAGATGTTTGGCGAGTGTGATAAGGAGGCAAATTATTTAAAAAATTCCAGGAAGGATCGTGCTAGTGGATTTTATAATTTTGCAAAATGGAAAAATGCTACCATTTTGGAGTTAAGTGGAAACATAAATTTACTGGGGACTATTAGGAACGTTTTTCGTGTAACAGAATGGAATATTGAGAGGCAGAAATATTTACAACTTTTAGATTACACTTTTTTTAAGCAAATTTTTTCAAAGGTAAGAATAAAAATCGGGAAAGTCAATTTCCCAGAAAAGTCCTATGGAATTCCTAATTGCTTCTCCACCTAATAGATGATAGTGATGACCTTTTTTCAGAAACTTGCTCTTTACAAGATACATAAAATAGATGTACAGATAAATTCTTAAGAATATATTACTACTTTTCTACATATTACATAGGAAGCATGATGACAGAAATTGTGCTTTATTACTCTAAAAACTTCCACACTAATCAGTAAATGTTGTAGTTTATATATTTCTGTCAAGGAATTTAAAAGTTTTAATGTATGTCAAAACTAACATGATCTCAGAGCCAGAGTTTTTTTCTTTTCTTTCTTTCTTTCTTCTTCTTCTTTTTTTTTTTTTTTTGGTTAGCTTAGAAAGAAATAACTGGCAACAGTTCCATGCAGCCAATGGTGAGAACTCTGGGGATCCGGAACACTAGCTATATGATTCCTGTGATGGAAAAGCTAAAGTTACTCAAATTGCTATGTGGTAAAAAAAAAAAAAAATGGGTGTTATATACAAGGTGTGAAGTCTGCAGACTGTTTTGATTGAGCACCTTACTGATAAAAATAATTCTAAGCAGAACATTTGGGTTTGTAAATTGCATGCATTGATGAATATGTTGAAATATATGTGCATAATATCAAGCTATTGTTTACAGTATAAAACAGGTACACACTTCAAAAGGAAAGATAAAAGCACATTTAAATAGGAAAAGCGTTGGCATGTTGATATGAAGATCTCTGCAGAGGCTTTCCCCAATGAAACAATCATACCTGGTGAAACCTATTAAAAAACAATCATTTAAAGTCTATGGAGATCATCCTAAGGGCACACAGCTAGCAGAGAAGTATTTATTCTTGAAAATCTACTAAATCTTGATAAGAACAGTGAGCTTGTAGCCTTTGAACTAGGACTCACTCTCTCCCTCACCCCCAAGATTAGTATGATGGAAGCTCTACTACGAGCAAGGATGGCTAAGAAGATGGACTGTCTCTCCCGCAGTTACTAGGACAGATTTTTGGTTTCTCTAGGGGATGGAAGAGCTCCAGCAGTCTTACTCCCAGTCTACAACCTTTATACCAAGCAAATGTGGAACAGAGATCTTAGCTCTATCCAGCCGTCACTACCACTGTATCAGGTTAGGAAGGGCTATCAGGTTAAGAATCAAGTCATCCTCTGCTTTAGCTCATGCAGGTGGAAAAGATCAAGGGTTTCTGTCCTGCTTGGAAAGCAAGAATGTCACTCTAAGAGAAACAGGTTGTTCTACTTTCCCAGTTTTGAAATAGTGGGGCAAAGATTCTGCCCACAGGGAGACACAGGCTGTCAAAATAGAGAACTTTATGGCTCTCTCTAGAAAGACTAATTTTATTTGGAGTAGAGAGCATGGAGAAGTTCATGCCCAAGGACATTGTCATAAACAATAGAGATCTGGGTAATAAGCAATTAATAGGAGGCTGGTTGTTCCACTAGTAAAAAGCTGAACAGTAGACAGCTAGAAATTTATGTGAGAGGATCAGGAAGAAGAGTCCTGCTGAACTTAGAGACAGCCTCAAGGAGTGGCCTGGGAAGACTATCCCTGAATAAAGGTTAGACTATAATTAGATCCAGCTATGGAAGAGTTTATGCCTCAGTTGTCAAGGATATTAAGCAATCAGCTTGCAATTAGTGGGTCCTGAGAACTGGGTATGATGCTAATAGAGGAGGCCAGTCAGAAATTTACCAGGAAAATTAGGGAAAGGAACAAGTCAAAGAGAACCCAGCAAAAACCATAGTTATCATAGGAAGGAGGGGTCAGGAGTATTGTATGCATGCCTGAGGATGTACCACATGAGGGGTGCATTTTACAGGCTGCTGGCAGAGGAGGAAATAGACCTTCTTGAGTCCAGCAGAGTCATTAAACAGAAAGGCAAGTAAACAAATAATTAAAAATAGGAAGGGGGTAGGAAGGATCAGACTCCAGGGTTGCTATATAATATAAACTGTTCACTTTGCAAGAAAAAATGATAAAATACGAAAACTAACAAATAAGCCTGCAAAACATAAAATTTAACCCAAACACAGGAGACAAAGCATGTTTTTGAGATGCTGGATTGAGTGCATGAAGACTTCAAAGCAGCTATTTTAAATATGTTGACAGAACTAAAGGAAACCATGACTAGGAGTCCATAGGAATGTATGATCACCATGTCACACCAAACAGAGAATATCAATAGGTTGAAAATATAAAAAAGGGCAAAATGGGAATTCTGGAATTGACAAGTATGCTAACCAAAATGGAAGATTCATTAGGAAGCTTGGTTGTATATTTTGACTGACAGAAGAAAGAATAAATGATCCTGAAGACAAACTGCTAGAGATTATGCCATCAAATAACAGTAAGAAAAAAATAACAGGGGAAAAAATGAAGAAAGCCTCAGAGACTTGTAGGGCACCATGAAGCACACAAGCAGATACACAACAGAAGTATTTGAAGAAGAGAAAGAGAGAAAGAAAAAACATCTTAAAATTAACGGCTGAAAACTCTCCATTTTTGATGAAAACCATTAATTCCATATCCAATGAGTTTAACAGACAATTAAGATAAGTACAAATACATCATAGTCAAAATGGTGAAAGCCAAACATGAAGAAAATCCTAAAAGTAGCAAGAGAAAAATGAATCACCATGTACAATGGAATTCCGGTAAGATTAAAATCATGAAGTCCAGAATGCAAAGAGATGATGTAGTTAAAAGAAAAAAGAAAAAGAAAAAAGGTTTGTCAGTCAAGAATCTTATATCTAGCAAAAATAATTTTCAAAAATGAAGGCAGAATTTTTTCCAAACAAAATCTAGTAGATCCACCTTTCAAGATATAATATATATAAGATATATATTCAGGCTTCATGTATGATATAATTCAAACACACACACACACACACATATCACTACCAACAGTAGATTAATTATGTAGATAATCATAAAAGGCAGTACAATTATATATCTCTTCTTCATTCTTCCTTGTTATATAGTTGATTTACAGTTCAATTTGCATAATACAATATTCATATAATTGTATTTTTGAACCCAAAACATAGAAATGCAATATATTTGATAATAACAGCACAAAGGAGATAGGTGGGAGATAAATACTTTGAGGTAAATGAAAACAATATATAAAAACATAGGGTGCAGTTGAAGCAGTTTTTAGAAGAGAATATTTTTAGTCATAAAATCTTATATTGGCGAAAAAAATCTCAAATCTATAACTTAAACTTTTACATTAAGAAATTTTTAAAAAAGCAAATTGACCATAAAGTAGGTGAAAAGAAGGAAGTAGTATTAGAAATAAATGAAATAAGCCAGGTGGGGTGGCACATGCCTGTAATCTTAGTGGCTCAGGAGGCTGAGGCAGAAGCCTCCAGAGTTCAAAGCCAGCCTCAGCAATGGTGAGGCACTGAGCAACTCAGTGAGACCCTGTCTCTAAAACACACACACACACACACACGCAAAATGGGGCTGAGTTCAATCCCCAGTACCCCCACAACACACACACAAAGAAAGAAATGAAATAAAAAAAATAGAGAACATCAACAAAGCAAAATTTGGTTCGTTGAAAAAATCAAATCCACAAAGTTTTAGACTGACAAAAATACACACACAGATTTAAAAAAGGAGAGAAAATATTCAAATTGCTAAAATCATGAATGAACAATCATGAATGAACATACTTACAAACTTAAAGAAATAAAAGGATTATAAAGAATACTATGGACAACTGTGTTCTTACATCTTAGATGAAATGAAAACTCCTACAAAGACACAAATCACTGAAACTGATTCAAGAAGTCAAAGTCTGAATAAATATACAACAAATAAAGAATTAAATTATTGTTTTCGGCCTTTTTCATTACTGTAACAAAATACTTGAGGTTAAGTATAAAGAAAAAAAGCTTTGCTTGGCTTACAGTTCTAGTGGTGCAAGTTTGAGGGCCATTTCTGGTGATAGTCTTGTTGGCAGAGTCCTGAAACACTGTAGGGAGACATACGGTAAGGGACTGGGAGTGCGCGCGCATGTGTGTGTGTGTGTGTGTGTGTGTGTGTGTGTATCTCTGTCTTATCTGGTCTCTCTCTTCCTATAAAGAAACCAGAATTCAATTATAGGGGCTCCACCCTGATGACCTTATCTAATCCACTTCCCAAAGGCCTTATCTCTAAACACCATAGTTTTATAAAATTTCCATACCTCACAATGGGCATTAAATTTCAACACATGAGCCCTTGGGAACACACTCAAACTATATCAAAATCATAGCAAATATTAGTTGAAAAAGTCCAGAAAGAAAGGGTCCTGTTCATATAACATTCCTGGTGAATTCTCCCAAACATTTAAAGAAAATCAAAACAAAAATTTTCATAAGTGCTTTAAAAATACAGAGGAGGAGGAACACTTCTCACTAATACTACACTAGCATTACCTGATACAAACCCACAATGAGAAATAAAACTATATCCATAGTATCTTTATGAATACTGATAAAAAATTCCTCAAAAAATTCCTAGAAGGATAGAAAATGCATTACACACCATGACTGAGTAGTTTATCCCAAAATGCAAAGTCAGTTTAACATCTGAAAATCATTCACTGCATTACATTACAGTAAGACAATCAAAACAAAAACCACACGGTTATTTTAATAGTCACAGAAAAAGCATTTGACAGAATGAAATATCCTTTTCTGAGAAAAATTCTCAAAAAACTATGAATAGAAAGAAACTTCCTCCTCATGATAAAGACCATCAATGAAAAGTCCATAGGTCACATTGTGGTTAATGGTGAAAGACTGACCACTTTCTTCCAAAGATATGGAGGAAGATGTCTAATCTCACCATTTCCAGTCAACATTGCATGGAGGAGCTTTTGCAATGAAGTAAGAAAAAGAAATAAGTTCATTCTGGTTGGACGGGAAGAGGAAAACTATTTACAGCAACATGATCTTTTATACAGAAAAAAATTAAAAGTTCATTAAAACTTTGTAGAGCTAATTAATGAGTTCATCATGGTGGCAGGATACAAAATCAATATACAAACTCAATTATATTTCTCTATAGTTGCAATAAGCAATATGACACAAAATTAGGAAAACAATTCCCTTTACAATACCATTAAAATATTCTGGAATGAATTGAGCATATAAGTACAAAACATATATACTAACAACCCTACTAATCATTCTACTATCAGGTTAGCTGTATTTTCCCCCCAGTGTCCTCATATGAAAGAAAATATATAATACTTGTCTGAATCTGGTTTATTTTACTTAACATGATGTCCCACACTTCCACCCATTCTACCGTAAATGACAGATTTCATTCTTTATGGATGGTTAATACTCCATTGTATATATACACTGTATTTATTTATCCATTCATCTGTTGACAGGCATCGAGCCTACATCTGTATTTTGGGTATTGTGAATAATGCCTAATAAACATGAGCATGCAAGTATCTTTTTTGTCTCAATTCCTTTTGGATATATCCCCAGGATTGGGCTAACTGGATCAGATGGATCCTAGTTTTAGATTTTTTTCTAGGAATTTTCTTATTGTTTTCCATGGTGTCTGTATTAATATACATTCTCATCAGCAGTGAATAAGTGTACATTTTCTCCATATCCTTGCCAGCATTTATTTGTTATTTTATTGTTTTAGTTTTGAAATACCACTTCACATCCTATAGAAGGCTGTAACAGAAAAAGTTGTGCTGTAACAAGTTGGCAAGGATCTAGGGAATTGGAACCCTCATGTATTGCTGTATTGTTGGAGGAAATGGTACATGCCACATCTATTCTGGATAACAATTTAGTGCCTCAAAATGCTAAGCATAGCATAGTCATATAACACAGACATTTTTTTTCTATTTATTTATCCAAGAAAAATAAGTGTATTTCCATACTAACTCTTATATACAAATATTCATTAACAGACAGAGAACATGTTATGAGTTAGATATGAGGTGTAGCCCAAAAACTCAGATGTGAGACAATAAAAAATTTTCAGAGGTGAAATAAATTAGGCCATGAAAGCCTTAGCCTAATCAATGGATTAATCCACTGATACAGATGAACTGGTTGGTAACTCTAGGCAGAGTGTGGCTGGGGGATGTAGGGAGGTATGTCACTGGGTACATGACTTTGAAGTTTATAATTTGTTCCTGGTAAGTGGAACTCCTTCCTGATTTTTATGTCTTGAGCTGCTTCCTCCACCACATTCTTCTGCCATGATGTTCTGCCTCACCTTGGGCTATGGAATCAGCTGATGAGACTGAATTTCTGAAATCATGAGCCAAATGAACTTTCTTTTTCTAAATTGTTCTTGTCAGGTATTTTGGTCACAGTGACAGAAAGATAACTAAAACAGATAAAACATCTTTAGGGGTAATAAATATGTTTTAAATTGATATTGTGATTATGGCTTTGTGACTCTGTGAACATAAAAGTAAACATTTAATTTTGTATAATCTAAATGGGTGAATTTGTATGCTAAGTGAATTTTATTTCAATGAAACTGTCACAAAATACGTATAAATAAAAATATTGACTTTTTGTCTCGCACTTTAATGTTGAGCAGAAGTCAGAAAAGAGATAGGTCTAGGTTGCCATCATTTCTGTTTTTATCTTTTTTATCTGTGCTCTTTTTTTTCCCTTCAGGAATTAAAATTAAATGAGAACAAGTTGAATCTATAAAATTTGTATAGTTTTGGACACATTTTCTTTTATGTTGATGTCCATGGTCTTTTCTTTCTTTCTTTTTTTAATCCTTAGTGCTGCATTGTTGTAAGACTGTAAGCCAAGGGCTCTTCTGTGACTGCTCGTGTGTAAATTCGTACAATTCATGTGTTGAACTACCACTTCAAATTTGTGACTTTAAAATTCAGTTGAACTGGTACCACAAGGCAATGGACAAACACTGCACTTTGTGCTAGGTGTTCTGGTTAATCCAAATTCTATTCCTAGATCCAGAAGTCTTTTCTATGGTGAGAGCTATCTTTATGGGCCTGAGGTTTTTCATCAATGATTGAAACAGTTACCAAAAGTAAACTTAGTCTTCTTTTATATCCCTGAGTGTTTCACAAGAAAGACTAGAGTCTGAATGTGCCTTTGGTTTTTTTTTTTTTTTTTATCTGTAGGACCTGAGGTTTCACCAAATCTAAAATGACTGTAGTTTTAAATTGAAAATGTGTTATTGAATTCACAGGTTCTTTTCCTACTCAATACCATTTGCAAATAATCAGTTCTAGGGGCATGAAGAAATTTTATTCAATGGCCAGTGAAAATAGGGGAACTTAGGCTGTAAAGGTACCTTCTCTCCTGTAAAGGGACCTGTGTCTACTAGCTGGGCGGTGAGGGTCTTGGTATGCATGCTGTCTTCAGAGCTTTTCACTGGGAAAGAAAGGGATTTACAGGAGTCAGGGTGCCTCTTCTTTTCTTCCTTAATTGGTCATAGTTGGATCTGTCATAGCACCGATGGATGGGAGTGCTTTTTATCATTATAATGAGCCCACGTTTGTCTGGAGTGTCACCATGGCATCTAAATCAGGTCTGGAATTCTCTGTAGCTGGGAGGATGTGATAAGTTGGTGATGAGCATCTGGGAGTGTGGTGAGCCGCTTCTGCCGTTCGTGCAGACTATGGTCGCCATTACAAGATGGCGCTGGCTCCGCTGTGGTCTGTGACAAACAACTCCTAATTTGGGAGAGTTGGCGCATGACTTTTCATCACCCTATGAGAAAGCTCCACGTGGCAGCTTTGCATTGGGGCTTGAGATGCTTTATTAAGGCTGGGAGGGGCATCCGGGAGAGAGAAGAAGAACTATCAAGGGCCTGAATAAACTGCTGAAAGAAGATTCCTGAGTTGCGTCTTCCTTGCGGGCAAGGGGTCGCGACATGGGAGCATGTGATTATCAGCATTCAGATTCTAAGGTTTGCCAACAAGTGGCACCTAGGACAGGGCAACAGTCAATCAGCAATTTCAAGTTCCAGACTGGTGTCCAAGATTCTGAAAATTGACCTTCTGATTATGTAGAGGCCATCATGTAAGCATACCAGATACTTAGAGGCTTCTTTTGCTAGAAACATTTGACTCTGCTTGGCTCACAGAGACCCAACTGGTAACTAAAAGCATGATAGTAAAGTTTGGCATCTCATTTTGTATCATCTCCTCTTGCTATCTCAAACTTTGGGTCAGGTTCCCGCTCAACTCCACTCATAGGATATTAATAATTTAAGGAATGTCTGTCTAAACACTGACAAAGCAAGTTTGATTAGCCTTAAATTTATTTAATCTCTCTTTTCCCTTTTAAAGACTGAAGGCACCAACATAAGGGGGAAAAATAGATATTTCCAAGGTAACAGGAATAGTAATTCTTGTGGGCAGATCAGTCCATGATGACACTACCCCCTCCAGGGGGAGTAATTACCCCTTGAGGGAAACTAGGCCTGCCCCCCTAAGGGGGAGCAATCATCTCATCATGGGAACCAGATTGTCCCCTTTCCCCCTCAATTGGTAACTACTCCTCTAGAGCCACCTTGCAGAACCAGGCCTAAGACCATGACCAACCAGACTGTAGTCTGAACTATGCATACCTCTTGCTCACTGCCCCAACTATTGAAATCTGAAGTGCATGTCAGTACCCCCAAAGAAGAGCTGAGGACACTGGGCTCCCTGTTTTCCCAGTATGGCTAGGCTGTTTATTAAATTTTTTCATGCTCTTCACTATTACTTTTTCATTTGATGTTTGGAGCAAGAGTCTGGACCTGGTCCTAGCAAGAGCTAGGAACTTTCTGGCTCAGAACTCCAGCGATATAGGGTTAAAGGTCTCTCTGGGTCCAGAATCCATGGGCTGTGATCTCTTGCTCTTGATTATTGTCTGATCTTTAGTAAAATATACTATTTATGCCTCTATTTCTTAATCTATAATACAAGGATAAGAATTAAGATTTTAGTCATGGAATGTTGTGAGAAATATCTCTCTCTCAGGAAAGGCAACATCTTTTGTTTTAAAAAATATGCTTGATGGTATGGGCCAGTTTCAGTTAGCAGCTCCAACAGAAATTTGATATTAAATGAACATATTTACATAAATGTTCTAATCATTAGATAGAACCACTAGATAGAATCATTCCTTCTTATCTGTGAATGACTGGTTCCAAGACCCTCTTCAGGTACCAGAATCTCAAATGCTCAAGTGACTTACATAAAATGGCATAATTACTTGCATAGAACCTCTTGCACATGCTCCTGTATATTTTAAATAATCTCTAAATGGCTTATAATATATAACATAGTGTAAATGCTATGTTCATATTTGTTATGCTGTCTTGTTTACGGAATAATGATGAAAAAGTCTGTATATTCTCAGTACACATGCAGATTTTTCCTTGAACATATTTGATCAATTGTTGGTTGAGTCCATGAATGCAGATTCTTCAGATGTAGAACTCAAGGATATGAAGGGATGACTGTACTTGTTAGGAAGGGTCTAATGCTCATATATAACTATAATATTTATATACCATTACACACTAATAAAAGGTAGTACTTAAAATATATGTGTTGATGTAGAGTAGACTTAAGGGAGTAGTGTATTCTTTGCAAATATTCTCAACAGTTTATGAGAAAAAGTTATATATATATACACATATACACACATATGTATACACATATGCTTATATGTATACATATTCATATACATATATAAAATTGTTGGATTCTGGTTATACAGGTCAGAATTTGGGATTTCTCTTACAGCAAAATTTCAGTTGAACATTGTAGGGCTAAATATAGGCTAAATATCATTTTTCTTTTGCCAAAAGGAGAATAGGATGACAATTTCAAATCTATTTAATTCACTATTCCTAATATTTTATTAAAAATGAATATTTAAGGGGCTGGGGTTGTGGCTCAGTGGCAGAGCATTCACCTAGCACGTATAAGGCGCTGGGTTCGATCCTCATCACCACATTAAAAAAGTAAATAAAATAAAGGTATTGTGTCTAACTTACAACTAAAAAAATTTTTAAAAAATGGATATTTAAATATTCAAACGTACTAAATAAGTAATTTCAAAGAAAAGTATTTTCCTTTAACTTAAATTTTTTTCAGAAAAATTAGTTTCCCTTGATTTTTTTTTTTTTAATTTAGTCATGCATTGTCAAAAAGTTCCTCAAGGAAAAAACTGATGAAACTATTGAATAGGTACTTATGGCCCTTTAGGCTTAGGTGCCTCAATGACACGGGGTGGGGGTGGGGGGCAGCCACTTCCTCTCTGCAGGGAACCCATTAATATTCTGGAGCCCAGAGGGTCAGAAGCTCTGAGAGAATGAGAGGCAGGTTTGTTGACAAGTTCATAACACATTGAGAGCAAAAGGTTGTCACAGGGACAGCAACAGGGGTGGGGGTGGGGTAGGGTGGGGTTGCTGGATAAGTGTGAGTAGGACATCTCTGAAGGGTTTCCAAGAAATGGCTGTTGATATTTGTTGGGTTAGAGTGGAAGGCTTAAATCTAGTTACAAGTTGTAGACTGTCTAATTTGGGGCCATATATTTTTGGGGTCTGGGTAGTTATATATAATTCATGTATGATTGAAACTTATCTGCTTTCTTTAAAATGTCAAAAGAAAAAGTTTGAGTTATGAAAATCAGACTTTCATTTTATTTCTTCCAGAATAATTGGCATAGGTGTTGTTTGACAAAGTAGTTGATGGGGGTTACTGGGTACAATCTGGACATATTTGCAGTAAGTTTTAATATTTGTCTATTTTTTGTAAAATGGTGACTTCAAAAGTATGCACATTTCTGTCATGCTATGCATTAACCTTTGCAATTTGACTTTTGCTCTACTTTATGGCTTTTTTTTCATGGCAGAACCCCCCTTAAAGAAAAACTTATTTGGGATGCACCATTCTTACGGGAAAAATCAAGAAAGCTTGTGGAAGCACACAAGGTACTTTAAAGCTTCTGTTTCGATATGGCCTATGTCAGCACAAGTTTGCTTAGATGCCAAGCCAATCTACTGCGCAAGCCAAATAGCAACGAAGCCTGGCTGTATTTCTTATCCGGCATAAGATACTGTCGGTCACTTTGTTCTTATAATCCTCTAAATTAATTTATAAACTGAAGGTAAGGGGAAATAAATAGTTTTGAACAATAATAGGGTCATCCCTACAGGTCACTATACCAGTTGTGTTCTCGAGTTTACTGTCTTGACTAATCAACCAGGATTACATAACTTCAAAACAAAAAGATTCATGTTTTGTCATTTAATTAACTAAACTTATGAAGCATGACAGTTTTGTTTCCAACAATTATGCATTCTTTCTTTTGCTAGGATGTTGTTTTTTAAACTGGAACACCGCTCCTTAAGTTTATAGGTTGTTGAGAGCCACAGCCGAAGGGGCCCCAGCAAACTTCCAGCTGCCAGCAAACTTCCAGCTGCCGGCTGATGATTGGCTCACAGCGGCCCCAGCAACATCTAGCTGATTGGCTCCTCTGCGGTGATGCTCATTGGGCTGTTTCCCTGCCCTTTCAGACCACGGAGCTGCTCATTGGGGGACTTTTTTGGCTCCGCCCACGTGACCCAGCCAATCGGCCTCAAGAGCAGGAGGATTGTGAGAGGTGGAGAGAAGCTTGTGTGGGAGAGAGAGGCTTGTGGAAAGCCGGTGGTGGCAGTTGAGGCTCTGAGGGTTTTTCCTGAGAGGCTGTTTTGTTTGGCATGTGTGGTTCTAAAAATAAAGTTAGTTTCTTTTGACAAGTGGCTCCTGATTGTGCCCAGCCAGACTGCGGCAATAGGTCACTTGGATATGATTCAGAAATACAGTTCTCTAACGGATTGGTGGCTATATAAGTGTGTATTTTGCATGGTTGTCTTGTTAGTTCTATACATATGATTATTATAATTCAAAGGGATGGAACTGTGTTTCAGGTTAAATACTATTTCTGGGGCATTTGATTAGTGTAACAAATATATTAAAGAATAGCAAGGTTGCTTCAAAAATATCCCTACACATATCAGAGAAGAGATGATCCAGATGGCCTTTACACACACTTAATTTTTATAGCTAAACTTGGAATTATTTCAAAACATGACTTTCTGCTATCATCAATGAAATTAATGAGTGATCATAGAAATTTGTTTTAGGGTTTCTATAGGCCACAGTTAATAACCAATATTTTTATGGCAATGACTGTGTGATCTCTTTCTTTTTTTTTTATTCAGTTCAGTTATTTTGTGTAATGAGTTTTGTCTTTTCCTTTTGAAATTCATCCCTTAATCATAGTAGCTTTTGATTTTGTATAAATAACATTTTCGTTTTCGAAGATTTTATATCATCTTTTTTACCTCTATGCTAAATAAAGTTGTTAAATAGTTTGTTATGGGGTAATAGATTTTGAAGTCACATTGAAATATATTCTTAGCTTTATCTAGAGTCCTTATATTTTATTTTATATTATTTAATTCACCTAATTATTTATTTTATCATAAAACTTAATGGTGCAGATTTTTCCAGTGCATAAACATTAGGATAGTCAGACATGCTCTGCAACAGAAGGACTCTCATGCCATTAATACCATTTGTGAATTACTCTTTCAAAACATTAAGTGTATATCTGTGCCTAAAGCAATTATTGCAATTTAGAAAAATGAATTCCTGGACAACTTTTTAACCAATAAAATTATATATCTTCATTAATTTCTTTTTAGTTCTTTACATTTGTTACTCTTATTGCTATTTCCATCAACTTTCTCATGGAGAAAATTTTACCCATTTTTCAGATTTTGTAATCTTGATTTAGAGGAGTTAACATTATTCCATGGTCTCAAATTTTTAAGGTAATTTTACAAATTTCTTTTCTTTATTTTTGCCTCTCCAACACTTTTTATTACTTGTATTCTTTCTGTGTGTGTGTGTGTGTGTGTGTGTTACTGGGGATTGAACCCAGAGCGTTTTTCGTGTGAGGCAAGCACTCTGCCAACTGAACTGTATCCCCAACCCATATTATTTGAATTATTGATAATTGCCATTCTTGACTGGAGTGAGATAAAAATGATGAAATCTGAATGTAGCTTTTATTTGGACTTTCTTAATTAATAGATATTCAACATTTTTTTCCTTATACTTGTGAGTCAAAGTGCTCAACCACTGAGTTATACCCCCAGCCCTCATTAAAATCTTTATGTGTCTCTAATATGAGAAACAGAATGAGAACTACAAAGTCTTGGTTGTACTTCCTCATGGTTTAGATATGAAGTGTCCCCCAAAAGTTCATGTGTGAAATAATGTAAACATTTTTAAAGGTGAAATGATCAGATTATGAGAGGTGTAATCTAATCAGCAGATTAATCCACTGAGATGGATTAACTGGGCAGTAACTATAGGCAGGTAGAGTTTGGCTGGAAAAAGTAGGCCAACTGGGAGTGTGCTTTTGGGGTTTATATTTTGTCCCTGTTGAGTGGAGCTCTGTCTCTGCTTCCTGTTTACCAGGTTCTGAGCTGCTTTCCTCCACCACACCCTTCTGCTATGTTATTCTCTCTCACCTCAGGCTATGGAGTGTGCTGACCAGGGACAGAACCTCTGAAACTGTGAACCAAAATAAACTTGCTCCTTCAAAGCTGTTTCTGTTGGGTCTTTTGGTCACAGTAACACAAAAGCTGACTGAAACATTCCTATTTGATGAAAATAAAACTTATCAGATCTGAAGAAAGACTTTCAGTCTTTGAGTGAGTGATATGTCCTGATATTATCAGCATTTTAAGTAAAATGTTGAAAAAAAAATCCGTGAATAACTGAAAAGCGTAATTCTTATATGGGGTGACAGCAAGCCATGGCCATTGGGGAATAACTATGAACTACTTAGATGATAAATTCCAAATTTATAGTGAGTATCAGAAGTTCAGAGAAAGAGAAAATAACTAATGGAGAAGATGTAGTAGTAGAAATAAATGAAAAATTATTTTAAAATGAAGAAAGACATGGATATTTACATAAAATTTTATTTGTTTTCTAGCAAAACTAAAGAAAAGATCACATATTAAAAATTTTGAATAGCAAAAATAGAGTTTCTTGACATCTGAAAAGAAAGCTGGTGAGTTAATAGGCAGATAGAATCATCACATATACCCTTTAGAATTGTTTTGTTATGATCAAACATTAGAAGATATTTAGCATATTTTTGAGGAATGTTTAGAGGTGAGTGGAACTTTTCATTGCTAGGAAGCCTGGAGTGCTTCTGGGTGTTTTGTAGGCAGAATCCAGGGAAGATGCAAATCCTAAAGTTGATGGGCTAATTATTCTCCATGAAGACCTGTCCTTTCCCAAGAACCATGGCACCCAATAGTGGAACAGTGTTCTAAGAACTGGATTTTTAAACAGCAAAGCTGATAAAGGACAATAAATGTGCAATTATAAACCGTTATTATGATGGTTAAGGACATGAACAGGTGACAGATACACAAAGAAACTGTAAAGAAAAATATTTCATTGTTTTAATGACTAAAGTAAAACTCATAAAAATCCCTTTTTAAAGCAAATATTGAAAAAAGGAATACTTTTAGCATTACAAGTATTTTTAACAAAAATAAATTTCATAAATTGTTTTTATTAGTAGGTTCTGGAAGACAAATTAGCCTTTTAAAAATATATGCTCATTTTCAAACAGTTATTCTACTACTAGGAAATTTTCTTAAAAATTTTATTTAGGGGATGTTACAAAGGTGAACTTGGAGATACTTATTGTATTATTACTGAAGTTTAGTAAACAATTGAATTATCCAACAAATAAGGCACTGGTTAAGTGAATTATTGTATAGCTATACAATAGAATATCATTGATTAAAATACTGGTATAGGTTTATGTTGACATTATAAAAAAAGTATGCATGTATTGATAAAAGACATAGAACATTTTTATAAAATAGTAAATCAGTGAGTGCAAAAGTTTGCAGCAATATGCAAATAAATATCATCTTGGGTATGTGAAGTTAGACATTTTCTTTTATTCCTTATTTTTAACTTTTTTTCCTCAATGTTAAGTAAAGGGAAATATCCACTTCCAATATTTTTGGAAAAACAAATTACTAATCAACAACTTCATAATTATAAGATCATTGCATTAGATATAATTTGGCATTTTTAGAATCCTACTAAGATATAAATATACCACTTATTTAAAATGAAAAATTCAACTACATTAAGTTAAGTACATCAGGTGTGTAAAAATGTCAACATAGTAATTTAGAAGATAACTATAAAAAGATAGATTTTTGAAGCTTATTTTGAGCGGTGCTGTGATCTTTCCTATTTGGGGTTTTCTTACTTTTTGGGAATAATTTATGCCTCTGTAGTTTATGTACATATTTAGAGTATATAAGGTATATTAACAAACATCAGGTATCCTGTTCTTGAACCAAGATGACATTTTATTAACTCTAAAAGAAAACCAGTAATGGCAACATTGAAAGTACTTCCTATGGTTTGAACATAGCTTGTCCCCCTGAAACTAATGGTGGGATAATTCCCAAAGTAAGAGTGTTGAGTGGTATTGGGTTTTCAGAAGTGATTAGGTCAATGCTAATCTTAGGGATCAATGCTTTTCTCTTAGGGGTGAGAAAAACTCACACTCTGACTGAATTGGTTACCAGAAGAGGGAGTCCTCACAGAATGAAGTTGCCCTACCTTTTGGCCTCTCTTAAGCACTGGCTTGCCCTCCAAATTTCTGCCATGTTAGGATACAGCACAAGGCCCTCACCAGAAACTGAGCAGATGCCAGAGCCATGATCTTGGACCTCCCAGCCTTCATCACCATGAGCTAAATAAATTTCTTTCTTTTATAAATTATAGTGTCAGGCGTTTTGTTATAGCAATAATAAATGAAGTAAGACAGTTCCTTTCACTACAGCTTTCTCTTCAGATTCTTAATATGTTATCCATTTCTTTTCATAGGAATAATGAATAAAATTGCCAAGATATGTCTATAACTTACAGTCCTACCATAAAATCTTGTCTTAATGGAACCAGATTTGTACATATTACTTTTTAGCTGGTAAATTCAGCCAGAGTTCCCTATTCTTATTTTATTTTGAACTATAATTTTAATTTTTCTAATCCTACACCATTTATAAATTATAGAAAAATTTGCACATTGTGGTTATTATTGTATTATTACATTAAATAACTTAAAGACATCCAGCACAAGAATTGTAACAATCTGGTTTCTCTAATTGTGGCAATGATTATATAATATATTCTTTCTTAGGTGATTAAATATTTTTTATTTTCTTCATAAAATTCCCAGAGTTGCATCTGATGAGATTATGTAGTGATCAGATTATTCATTCCATCTTAATTTGGGAATAATTTGTGGAAACATTTTTATCTGAAGGATTTTCTTAACTAATTTTTCTGGTTAAATTTTGAATCAAACTTGAACATTTTTAATATGTAAATCAACTTAGCTATTTATTTTAAAGTACATTAAATGTATTTCTGTTTTTCAAATTTCTGATTTTCAAATCACCTAAATGATTACATTTATGTCTTTATTAAGCATGCCAATATTAAATGACATTGCGGATCCCGGTATTGTCATTTGCTAAAATTAAAAAATATAAGATAATATGGAGAGTTTCTTTTCTAGCTTTATTTCTGAAAATTGAGTTGCCCCTTGGAGGATTGATTCCAAGACCTTCCAGAATACCAGCATATGAGAATACTCAGGTCTCATATAAAATGGTCAGATGCAGATGCAGTTTTTAAAATTTTTAGCTGTTAGAGGACATAATACCTTTATTTTTTATTTTTATGTGGTTCTGAGGATCCAAACCAGTGTCTCATGCATGCGAGGTGAGCACTCTACCACTGAGCCACAACCCCAGTCCAGTCCCAGATGCAGTTTTTGTTCAGAATATGTTTGCCCCACTGTTGGTTAAGTTAGAGGATATAGAACATAAGGATATAGAAAGCCAATAGAATTAAATTCAAGGTTGAATTTATTTAGATTTTATCTTCCATTTTTTACCCTTAATTTTATGAATTTTATAAAATAGCTAAAATAAGAGAGTGTTTTAGCCTTCTATGGCTACAGGAATATTTTGTGCTTGTTTTATAATGAATATTTATATAGCAGATTTTGATCTGAGACTAGTGTTTAAGTCAAGTCTATAACACTCAGCTGCCCTATTGTTGGTCACCAGTATTTACCAAAAAGAGTCTTGCTGCCCTCCACTCCCTGGAAAGAGCTTTACTATGCCCTTGATCTGGGAAAATCCTACTTATTCTTTAAGATACTCAATAAATACAGTGTATTTGGAGACTTACAACGATAACAGAATGAAGAACCTTAATTAATAACTTCTACTGAAGATAACAGCTATAATGTCATTGAAGATTTAAAAGGTAAAATACACAATTGAAATTCATATGCACACATAATCTAATCTTAGCTTGATGGGTTTTATGGAGATGCTAGCAAAATATACAATTGATTATTTTATAAAAACTTTTACCTGAAGAATCTACTTACCGAAACTCAGATTGTGGGTTTTGCTTTCTGGAAAATAAAATGTATACAAATATTACCCATGTCACTTTTTAATTTGTTTTTAGTAAGTGTCATTCCCTGAAATGCAATTGTTTTTCAGATCATCATTTCCCCAGAGGTTTCACTTACCTTCAAATATCATCAGTTTATCTGTCTGTGACATGCAGAGATATAGCTGTGGGCAGCAGGGCCTATGTGGTGGGTTTTGGTAGAATTCGTTCTAGATGAGAAATTAAATTCTCCTCCCAGTTAATCCTCTGAATGCTGATTGACAGGTGTAAATATAATGCCCACAAAGGAAGGGAAGAGTGTATTCTGAACAGAGATGCTGTGGGGAAGGTGGGGCAGGCTTGGGAAAGGGATAGCCTGAGCTGAGCAGTCAAGGAAACATATCAGGGACTTGAACTCCAAGTGTGATTTTGGTTTCAGAGGTGATGGGTTTTGGTTTCATAATCAGCACTTGGTCTGAAGATACAAGTCTGAAGTCAGGTTATCATTTAAATCAACCTTAAACATCACCTCTAGTTTGTTAGATTATTCTTTAGGACTTGAATTGCTACATTAAAAACTTCAAATCTTTGAGTTCTTTTGTATAATTTTATCCACCCCAGATTTGATTGCCACATTTGAAAAGTTAGACAGCCGATACCACTTTCCATCTTTTTGATGAGTGCTTAACTTATATAATGACACTTTAAGTTTTAATTTTGTAATCCTTAATTGTAACCATTACAGCAATCATTTACTTATAATCTATAAATGTAGTCCAGGTTTTGAATCAAATTGAATTCCCACTGCAATTGCCACCTTCATCTTTCATGACTTAATTAACTAAGAATATTTAATTAATATACTATATTTTAGCCAATTGTTTCTAAAAAATTAACTTTCATGATGTGTTAAGAATTAATTACAGCCATTACTGCAAAATTAATCATTACATTTTAATAGAACTACATGAAACAGAAAAATTCTGAGTTTTAAAGTGTTTCTTAAAATTTTTAGTTATGAGATCCATCAATGCTGACATCTTAATTTTGTTCTGCTTTTCCACTGATGCATTTATTTTTATATAATTATGAGCTGTCAAAGGTCCCTTTCCTAACAACAGATTTTATTTGCTTCACTGAACTTAATGAAATTCATGTGCATGAGTGAATTGCACAGATATATTTAAATTCTGTACCTGAAATTCTTATCTCCAATGGTGGCTAATATTTTAAAACATGAGGGTGATTGAGGAAAGCCAGTCATCGAGAATCACAAAAACCATAGGTTAAAAGATACAAAAAAGGTATTTAGTGAGTTTTGGTAACTTCATTCTGTTTTATACCCAAATCCTTTTAATCTCTTGCCTAACTAATTAAATCTTAATATTTTCAGGGAAGATTCTACAAGTTTCTTCAGAAATATGCTCTATTATCAAAAGGCGTTTCTCAGAATCAATAGCTTTGTTTCAGCTACTACATTAATTACCCCGGAGGAAAAACAGCTATTCGTTTGTTTCTATAAAACAACCCTTTCCATCAAATATTTCGTGAGTTTTATATTCTCTTCTTTTAAAAAATAATAAGCATGTTGAGTATGATTAAATTCATTTATTGACAAGGTTGGGTTTGCAATGTATGGTGAATTAGAGGTAATTTGTGCCGTTCCTAGGGACACAGCTGTGAAATAGCTTTGCTATTCTTCAACGTGATCTTGTTAAGTAAACTAAAGCAGTTTTTACAGATGCTATTTTGAGACTTAACTTCTCCTTTAGTAAAAGTAATTAAAGATGGGATACTAGGAGCAGTGAGCTCACAGTCCTAGAGGGCATCATCCTTACCACATCACGTATTCATGACATCTATCCTGGAGTGCTTCACTCAGACTCAGGCTCTTCTGGTTTTGGGGGGTCCAAGAGAGGCTTTCTCTACTGACTTCCAGTTTTGCCTGTTACATTTAATGAACTGGGGTTGCTTTACACTGTAAAGTGCCTGGTATGAAAGTCTCAATTTAATTGGATCATGAGATAGTGGTAAACCAGACTGAAAATGGACTTTAATCTACCATCCTAACTCCGAAGTTAACTGGAACTTGGTCTTGCTCTCAACTTGTTCATAGTCAAGCACGTTGAAGGGAGGGGGTAACGACAACATCCCCTCCTTAATCAGCAGTTCATTTACCCTTATTCAAAAAGAAGAGGACATTTACATGATGTTTGTTACAGTATATTGTTAAGATTATTCCATTTTATTATTGTTAATCTCTTACAACCTAATTGATAAATTAAATTTTATAATAAATAATTATACATTGAAAAAATAGTATATACAGGGTTCAGTAGCAGCCAAGGTTTCAAGCATCTGCTGGGTGTCTTAAAAGGTATCCCCATGGCTAAGAGGAGACTAGTGTGTAGAAGTAAATATACATGTAAGAAGTTTAAGAGTCATGTTAGAATGCAGGGAGGGAAAACTAAGGAATTGTTTTAATAGAGACATGCCTTTTAAAATGGATCTTGGAGAATAAATTAGAATTGACCAGGAAGAGGAGAAAGAGATGAGCTCAGAGTCAATGAAACAGAAAGCCTTTGTGAAATTAGTAAATTATTTATTCTTATGGTTTGGATATGAAGTGTTCCCCAGAAGCTCACGTGTGAGATAATGCAACAAGGTTCAGAGGAGAAATGATTGGATTGTGGGAGTCTTAACCCAATCAGTGAATTAATCCCTAATGGGATTAACTGAGTGGTAATTTGAGGCAGGTGGGGTGTGGCTGGAGGAAGTGGTTAACTGGGGGTGTGGCTATGGGGTATATATTTTGTATCTGGAGCTGGAGTCTCTCTCTTTGCTTCTTGACCACCTTGATGTGAGCTGTTTCCCTCTGCCACACACTCTGCCATGATGTTCTTTCTGCCTCACCTCAAGCCCTGAGGAATGGAGCTGGACTCTGAACTGAGACCTCTGAAACCATGAGCCCTCAAATAAACTTTTCCTCCCCTACAGTTGTGCTGGTCAAATCCTTTAGTCGCAGCAGCCAAAGCTGACTAAAACATTTACAAAAGCCTTATCCTTTTCTTTTAAAACTCACATTCCTTTAGCCCATTATTATTACTTTGCATGCAAGATTAGAAATAGGAGTGTAGGAAAGTGTTATTTCACGTGGGGAACACTTTGCTCAGGTTAAACACTAAAGTAACCTTTGGATTTAGGAGCTGTGTTGCTACTGAATTCTTCTGTCTTTGAGTTTATTCTATTTTTCTTTTTTACTTTTCTTTTTTTAATTGAATGGTTAGTTCACTAATTTTCAATTTTTACTTCTTAAAAGTGCTTATTTAAGTTGATGGTACTTTATAGCATTACCTAGGATTTGATGTCTAAGATTTATTTCTTTCTTTTGATCTTGGTAATTCAAGTAACATTTTTTTTCCATTTCAATCATAATAACTCCCTGGGCTCAGTAATTATTTGGAAGTATATTATTATTAATTATTTGGGAAAGTATTTAAATTTACTAAGTTTGTGACATTTTTGTGATTTGTTGGTTTTGGGGACTTTAATTTTATTACTTTGGGGCAGACAGTGCTCTGAATAAGTAATTCTTCAGTAGAAACTTCTTTTGTGGGTTGTTCTTGGCCAAAATTTTGTAAATGTTTATGTTTGTTTAAATTTTTGGTTTTAGCTGGGTATGGTGGTGCACACCTGCAATCCCTGCAACTTGGAAGGCTGAGGAAGGAGGATTGCACATTCAAAGCCAGCCTCAGCAATTTAGCAAAGCCCAAAGTAATTTAGCAAGATCATTATTATTGCCACATGTATATAGGTGACTGTATGACCAATGTGATTCTGCAACCTGTACAATCAGAAAAATGAGAAATTATACCTCATTTGATTCAAATGTATGAAATGTCAAGACCATTGTACTGTCATGTGTAGTAAAAAAAAAAAGAGCTCAGTCGCAGCTTAGTGGTTAAGTGCCCCTGGCTCTCCAATACCCACCCCCTGGGGAAAAAAAAGGGTTTCAAGGCTCTCTGAAAAAGTCTATTATGTCAAAATTATAGTTGTATTTTATTTTTTAAAACATTTTTTAGTCACTCCGATGGGTATATACAAATGATATCTCATTTTGTTTTTAATTTGTTTTTACTTAGTGAAGATTTGAAAACTATTTCATATGAGTAACTGGTTAAGGCTTTTTTCTCCATTAATATATTGGTACATTTCTTTCTTTTTTTTATTTTTAAGGAATTCTGCATATACTCTGGGTATGATTTCTTTGAGGATATCTGCTTTGTAGATATTTTCTGGTGTTTTTTGTCTTATTCTTTAAATAATGAATTTTAATACTAAGTTCTTAATTTTTGAACTAAATTTACATTATGATTAATACATTTGTGCTCTATTTAAGAAATCTTTGCTCATTCCAGCATCACAAAGAACTCCCCTTATAATGTCTTTTAGATCTTTATTGTTGAACATGTTTACATTTGTGTTCTGTGATTGTTTTTAATGTATGTTATAAGGAACAGACTAGGGCACTTTTTCTATATGGATGTCTAATGAATTAACAGTCATTTATTGCAAATAAAATACTCCCTCAAAACAAGGCATTGCCACCTTCGTCATACAGTGAGCAATTGTTAAAGTACAAGTCTCTTTCTGGGCTCTCTATTTCACTGGTCCATCTTAATTATGATAGCTTGATCACAAGTTCTAATACCTGGAAATATAAGTCTACAACTTTGTTACTCCTTGAGGTTGACTTTTCCATGCTTGAGTTTTGCATTTCCATTTTTATGCACACATACATACACCCATGATAAAATTTTGACTGGGATTGAATTATGCCTATAGTTAACTTTAGGAAAAACTGATTTCTTAAGTGTTAAGTCTTCCCAAAGGTGTCAAAAATGTATTTTGGAGAAAAGACAGCCTTTTTAACAAATGATGCTGGGAAAACTGGATATTCATATTTAGAGAAAAATGAAATCAGACCTCTGTGTCTCACCTTGCACAAAACTCAAATTGAAATAAATCAAAGTTTTTGGAATTAGACCAGAAACCTCAGTGCATCATATGAGTGCTAGCACCAACTTCCTAAACAAGACCCCTAAAGCACAAGAAATAAAAACAATAAGAATCAATAAGAGGGATGCCATCAAAGTAAAAAGCTTCCACACAGCAAAGGAAATGATTAAGTGTGAAGAGAAAGCCTACAGAATGGAAGAAAATATTGGCCAGCTTCTAGGGGATTACTATCCAGAATATATAAGAAAATGCAAAAAATTTAAGATTGCCCCCCTGCCCCAAACAACCCAGTCAATAAAGGGGCAAAAGAACTAAGCAGAAACTTCTCAAAAGAAGAAACATAAATTGCCAAAAAATGTATAAAAAAATCTTCAACATCTCTAGCAATCAGAGAAATGCAAATCAAAATGACACTAACATTTCATCTCACTTCAGTAAGAGAGGCAGTGATCAAGAATATAAACAACAATAAATGCTGGCGAGGTTGTGGGGAGAAAGGAACACTTGCACATTGTTGGTGGGACTGCAGACTAGTACAACCATTCTGGAAAACAGGATGGACATTCCTCAAAAAACTAGGGATGGAACCACCAGATGACCCAGCTATCCCACTCTTTGGTATTTTCTCCAAAGATCTAAAATCTGCATACTAAAGCAACACAGTCACCTCAGTGTTTATAGCAGCACAATTCACAATAATTAAATTAAGGAATCAACTCAGGTACCCATCAATAGATGAATGAATTAAGAAATTGTGATATACATATATGTATATATGTATATGTAAAGCATTTGCAGGTAAATAGACGAAAATGGAGAATCTCATGCTCAATGAAATATTTCGAACTCAGAAACTGAAAAGTCAAATGTTTTCTCTTACATACAGAAGTTAGAGTAAAATAAAGGAAAGGGTGAGGGAAGGATAGGATATCATAAAGTGAAGATCAGAAACATAGAAGATGAGAGGCAGAGTGAAGAAATGGGTAAGAGAAGGCAATGCAGAATGAACTTTTAAAAAACCATGTATGTGCATATGTAAATATACCACAGGGAATTCTGCCTATATGCATAAGTAAGAAGATCCAATCAAATATAAATAAATAGACAAGTAAGAGAAAGTCTAGTCAGTAGAGAAAGGAGAAGAGGGGAGGGAAAGGAGGATTTGGGGGAAAAATTAGGATCATGAACTGAAATAGACTTCCATGCATCTATGAGTTTGTCAGAATTAACCCAACTATTTTATATATCTATAAATCTCTAATTAAAAAGAACATAAAACTAAGTATTCTAATTAATGAAGATAGAATATCTCTCCAGTACTAAATATTTACTTTCTCCCAGTGTTTCTTATACTTTTCTCTTTATAGGTCTTACTTACTTTTTTATTCCTAAGTATCTGACATAAATAATAGTGTTTAAAAAATTAGACAACTTCTTATTGCTGCTAGTGTACAGTTATACAATTGATTTTTACATACTGATCTTGTATCCAGGGCATTGCTAAATTCACTATAACTTCTTATATGTTACTTGAGTTTCTTGGATAATCTTTATACACTCTTATCATCTGCAAATAATAATGGATTTACTTTTTTCTTTGCAGTCCCAAGATTTTTCCTTATTGCTTTGGCGAGGACCCACAGAAGTCCTCTGACTTTGATTCTTTGAGACTGACTGAACATTGTGCTTGGTGGAGGAAGATCTTATATACCAGTACTTTGCATGCTTCATCTCACTGAATTTGGTCATCAGTCTTACAGATGGATGTGAGAATTAACATCTTTAGTGTCAGTTTTGCAGAGGAGATGACCAGAATTAGAGAAGTTAAAGTTTAAGGGTAATGGATGCATTCCTTAATATTCTTCCACTACAAACACATAGGAAAGCTACATGATGTAGAAAAATTTTCAAAATACATAGCCACATCCCTCTGAAAAAACACAAACAAAAATTCCACCCAAAACAAAAAGTCTTCGGTAAGAACCCAGAGCCAGAGTTCTGAGTGGAAGTTGACACAATATTGGCCCCTGGGTTGTGACACCTTTGAATGGACCCCAGGACCTGGGGTAGGGGGCTCAATTCCAAAATAGAAACTGAAGTCCTGGAATTGGTCCTACACCAGACTGAGATCTGAACTTGAGTCCTTGCATAAAATTAGATGACTGAAGGTTTTATGCCAGCAATGAAAGGGGACTTAAAAATAACATAAATTTGTACTAATTATCGCAGAGAATACTCATTTTCAACACTACAACCCTAAGTTTTGAATAAGAAAGATGAATTTAGCAAAGTTAATGGGCTTGCCTGATGTTACCATTAGGACATAATAGGGCCCAGATTTGTTTTCATTTCAATGGTTGTGAGTCTCTAATTCTGTGTTGACTCCTTACCTAGTAATACAGTTCCCTACATCCATACTTCCTCTAAGTAAACTTGCTCCAGTAAAGGAAACGTCAGTCTCAGGAAGATGATTTTTCCAGAGAAAGTGGAGGCTGTTACTCTCTGTAGACATTCATGACTCTGAAAAAGGAGATGGGGTTGAAGGTGGCGTGGTTTTAGTGTACCATTCCAAGAGTTTTGACAAATACATAACTTGGGCAATTCAAACTCTTGTTCAGACATGGAACATTACTATGACCCCCAGAAAGCTATCTCATGTCCCCATTCCTCATTGGCAGCCACTGTTCTGAGTTTTTCTGTTATAGATTAGTTTTACATGTTTTAGAACTTAATATAAAAGGATTCACACAGTTTCTGTTGTTTTGAATAAGGCTTCTTTCACTCAGCAAAATATATTTTAGGTTCTTTCATGTTGTTATATGTATTGGTGGTTTGTTCCTTTCCATTATTGGATAATATTCTGTTAAATGAATATATCATTATTTGTTTTTTAAAAAAAATTCTATTAAAGGACACAGGGCTATTTCTAATCTGGGCCTCTTACTAATAAAGAAATGAAAAACATTTTTGTATAAATTATTTTGCGGACATACGGTTTCATTTTTCTTTGATGGAGACCTAGATGTAGAATTGCTGAGTCATAGGGTAGGTAGGTATTTAGTTTTATAAGAAACTACTTTTTATCCAGAGAATGTTACTATTTTATATTCCTGCTTATGACACGTGAGAGTCCTGAGTCTTCTCATCCTTACAAATATTTAGGGTTGTCTGTCTTTAAATGTTAGCAATTTTAATGGGAATGTAGTTGTATCTTATTTTAGTTAATTTGCATTTCTCTGAAGAATAATTATGCCTAGCAATTTCTGATGTGCTTATTGGCCATTCATATTCATCTGCTCTCTAAACCTACAATTCTGCATCTGCCTATTCAACTAATTTTGGATCAAAAATGTTTGAAAAAACATTGTGTCTGTACTGAACATGTACAGACATGTTTTCCTGCCATTATTCCCTAAACAATATAGTATAACAACTCTATGTATTATTTACATTGCTTTGGTGAATTTGTTGGAAATCAAAAGTCAATATAAACATGGGTTTATTTCTTGGTTATTTTTTCTATTCCATTGGTCTACTTGTTAACTCTTACTCTAGTATCACATGATATGTTGATTAATATAGCTTTATAATAAGTCTTGGAATCAAATATTGTAAGTCTGCCAACTGATGATAAACATACTAGATTTTTACATACTAGGTGGTTTCATATTGAAATCAGGTTGTAAATTTCTAAAAAAATGAAAACTGCCCAGTGGGATTTTTATTTGCATTGCATACAATCTAATTAAAAACTTAAACCCAACACACAGCAATAAAAATATAAACAGAGTTTGATAAACTGTATTTTGCTAAAGAATAATAGAAAGCCATGAAAAATTAAAGAAATAAAAATAGAGTCTCCAGCCAAATATTAAGACCCAGTTTAAGGCCATTGTGGCTTAAACACTGTTGTATTATAGTTAAAGAAGCTATATAGAAATCCATAAACGTATGGAAACTTTCCATATGACAGAAGGACATTACAAATCTGTGAAGAAATGTAGACTCTTCAACAGATTGTGCTGAGCAATTGGTTTGTTGCATGAACACAAAATAGATTCTATTCTTACATCTAACTATGTACTAAGTTAAATACCAAATGGTTTGTGACCAAATGTGGACATCAAAATTTAAATTATTTGGAGGAAAACATCATAATAGGCTTCATGACACAAAATTAGTCAAGAGTGAAAACTTTCATGAGTCAAAAGACACCTAATGTGTGATGAGGCCTGCTACACACTATAAAATATTTATAATACAAAATTGCAAAGAATCATTATATGGAACATAATAATATTAGCTGACATATTTGCAAAGGGCAAGCGGTGCCGCAGTCCGGCTGCAGCAAAATAACCGGGGGGTGACGAATAACTTGTGTACGTTGATACAGCAGGAGTGGAAGCCGTTTATTGCAGGACAGGAGCAGTATTTATACATTCCACACAGCTTATCTAATTAGCATAAACTAGATACATCAGTCAACCAATCAGGAATCTCTACACTTAATGGCTCGGTTTTGTTACTTCTCAAACCACTCCCTCTGGCATTTTGCCAGGCACCATCCAGACTTGTTTACGAACTTTAACATTCCCCTGACAAAATGCCAGGTGTTATTTTGACTTATTTACAGACTCTAACATTTCCCCCTTTTGTTTAATTTAAATAACGACCATAGTGGTTTTTACAGAAACACCATAAATAACCTGCTACAAACAGAAAGGGAGGATACAAAATGCCACAATACCAAGCCACTTGATGGCTCCATGCAAGAAGCCCTTGGAAAAATTATACCAGCAATGACACTGTTAGTAAAGATACCGAGTTACAATTTGTTGTAGATTACATTTTGTTGTCTTAGTCCAGGTAAAGCAGTGTCTCAATAGATTAACTCACAGTCCAGGTAAATCACAGTCCAGGTAAGTTCTGCAGGCAGCTAGCTTAAATCACAGTCCAGGTAAGTTCTGCAGGCAGCTAGCTTGATCCGAAGTCTCGTCCGTTTCTCAGCTGAAGTCTCGTCTGGTTCTCAGCAACACTGGAAATTCTTCCACCTTGGTCTTTACCGGCACTGGGACGAAGGCAGGAACTCCGGATGGCTAAAGAAAATCCTGTAGCATTCTACTAAGAAAACAACCTTCTGAACAATTTAGTACATTATCTCAAGGTTTTTTTGCATTTGAAATAAGCATTAATAGTGCTCATTACTCATCAGCTTCCAGGTGTGGGAGAACCATTGTAGCTTAGTTATTGGCATTGAAAATGACCAAACATCAGGGACACCAGTAGCGTCTTCTGCTGGCTGTAGTGCCTGGGCAGCCCCAGATGGCCCTGGGGAGTGTCCCGGACTCAAACTGCTACTGGGCACAGGGAGCAAGAGCCTGCGAGACTGTGCCTCCAGGTCAGGTCTAGATTTGGGCTCGCGGCAGTGGAAGAGCCAGCTCCCCGGCCAGGAGGCGGGGAAGGGCCAGTCGCCGCCGCCTCTTGGAAAATCCTTGCTGCGCTGTGACCGGCTTGCACACTCGGCAGCCGCCTCTCCGCTTCACGCACCCTCCGGTAACGAAAAGTATTTAGTAATAGCCTTTTGCTGCAACTTTTTTCCTGATAATCCTTCTTCTTCTGAACTTTCTTTTTCTTTCTGACTAGAGTTCCTGGGCTCTTATCAACACATGCCCTAACTATTCTTGGTTCCACTGGGGTGCCTTCTTCCCTTAGTAATTTACTTCTCACCCCTTCCATATTTTCATCACAAAGACAATACAATATACTGAGACAAAACAAGACACAAACATACTGTATCAATCTTCTCCATTTTCTTGAAATGACCATTTTTCCTCTCGCCCTATCTGCCTAGGGACGAGCAGATTGCCCCCGTCCTATCTATGGACGGGCAGCTTTTTTTCGTCACTTACCCCCGAGTGTCCCGGGGCTCCCCGTAACGGGCCACCATCTGCCGCAGTCCGGCTGCAGCAAAATAACCGGGGGGTGACGAATAACTTGTGTACGTTGATACAGCAGGAGTGGAAGCCGTTTATTGCAGGACAGGAGCAGTATTTATACATTCCACACAGCTTATCTAATTAGCATAAACTAGATACATCAGTCAACCAATCAGGAATCTCTACACTTAATGGCTCGGTTTTGTTACTTCTCAAACCACTCCCTCTGGCATTTTGCCAGGCACCATCCAGACTTGTTTACGAACTTTAACATTCCCCTGACAAAATGCCAGGTGTTATTTTGACTTATTTACAGACTCTAACAAAGCGGTACTGTTGATAAACGTGCAAAATAGATTGTGGTAGATTGTCTTCAATGATGGCTGCCATAGATTCCTTCCTTCCTCTCTCTGTATGCTGCTGCTCCTCCTGCTTAGAGATGGACTCTTTTTCTCTTCCCATTGAGCCTACACTCATTTTATGAATTGCATTGACCAACAGAATGCAGCAGAAATGATGACAAATAACCAATTTGCAAAGAAAGAAATCTAAAAGAATAGTAAAATGAAGAAATGCTCAACCACACTGATAATCAGGGAAATGGAAATGAAAGTCCATTGGTATCATCACACACACATCAGACAGGCATTTATAAAGCCCAATAATATCAAAAAATGGTGAAGGTTTCATATCCTGATGAAGGCAATAAAATTTTCTATATACACATTGGAGAACAATTTTGCAATATCCGGACAAAATAAAGGTGTATATTTTTCAAACTCAGCAATTCCTATTCCTCAATATATACCCTAGACTAATTTTCTCATAGGCTTTTAGATACATGCATGAGAATGTTTAGTTTTCAAACTAACATCAAAACGAAATACTGTAAATCAACTAAGTGATTATCATTCAGAGAAAAACAAATTGTGACCTTTTTGTATAAATGGCAACAACTTGGAGAATAATACTTTACACTGGTTGAATGCTTTTTCAGGTTTGGGGCACAATTCTAAGTTGTTTCTATATGTTATTTACTTTTAATACTACTGACATCTCTATGAGCGTCATTACCATCATCATCTCTAGTTTACAGAGAAATAAAATATGTTTTCCAAGACATATAGCCAATAAATGGAAAAGCTGGGATTTGAACTCAATACCTTTAATAACTACATTATATTGGTTTTAGAGGATTGTTGAGGACCTCTGAGGAATCTTCCTGAGGAATGTCGTTTGCAAGTTTCTGCTGCAGAGATAGCTGGATGCAGGCACATGTGTTTTCTCCTTCCTGGGTCCCTGTTTATACCATGTCTCTAGGATTAAGGTTTGTCCAAGTGTACATGTGTGAGAAAAGGCTGAGATTTGTATAGGCAGGAGAGTGTTAACTTACTTGAGAAGATAAATGTCTTGCTCTATAAAATTCTTAATATTAGTAAATTAACTTGGTATATTCAGAAAAAATGTAGATTTTGTTAAATTCAAGGAACAATATAAGCTTGTGTGTGGGATAAGACAATCATCAATAGACAATATATACAACACTAATAATACATAAGCTTGTAAAGATATAATGAAATCATATATTTATAAAGTACCTGGTGCATGGTAGGCACTCAATAAATGTTCTCTTCTTTAATGCAAAATTTCTAACTATTCGCAGTACTATTGTTTATGTTATCACCTCAATAAACTATGGAGTTTCATAGAAAAGTCCTTGAGGTCTGAATTTATGAATTTGCATGTGCTGATTTCAGCATATTCTAAGTACATAAGCAATAAAACAAGAAATAATAATGGATTTTGACTAGCTGTGCAAAGTCAGCAGCCAGAAAAATGTCTGAGAACAAGTAAAAGTTGATTAATACATAGGGGGAAATGGAGGTCACTTATTGGTTAAAACCAAATAAATTTTAGAAATAGTTAATAATTCCTATCAGCAGTGTACCCTTGAAAACAGTTATGAATTTCTGTCAACTTGATGGGAGAATATTTGCTTCTGTTCTAGATGATGGAGAACATCACTGAACAACAACCAGAAAAGACTTCAGCCATTGGGAAGCTTAATGACAGACAATAAACACATAAATATATAAGATATATGTTGTGTCAATATTGGGAGAGATGGTGATAACAGAGAAGGGGGTTTTTGGGTGCAGATCAGTGGCAGGAGTTGCTACTGTTAGATAGGTTAGTCTCACAGAGAAGTGGTTTTTGGTAAAGACCACAGGAATGTGTGAGAGTGAGGAGAAGACTATTATGAGGAGAGAGAATAGCATCTACAAGAGTTTTTATGAGTTCTAGAAACAGTAAAGAGCCCAGTTTGCTTGAGCACCTAGACAGGGATTGAACAGAGTAACATTTTTCTGGTTACTGAAAAGGCATTGACTGGTTTCCGAACGCGATGAAAACCATTGAATGACGTTGCATGGCCTGACTCATGTTCCTCCTAAATGGATATGTTGAAGCCCTAGCTGCCAATGTGGCTATCCCTGGAGATCAAATTTTGAAGAGGTTATTAAAGAAGGCATAAAGGTGGGGCTCTGTTATAGCTTGAATGTGTTACCCAAAGTTCAAGTGTTGGAAAAACACTCCCCAAAGCACAGTATTGAGAGATGGGACCCTCAAGGCATGATTAGGTCTGCAGGAATGGATTATTGACATTATTATGGGAATGGGCCCATTATCATGGAATTAATGTGCTTGTAAAGGTTGAGTCTGGCCCCTTCCTCACTATCTCATATACTATCACACATGCTACCCTGCCCGACTTCCACTGGATGACACAGTAAGAAGACCCTTGCCAGATGTGGACCCATTGACCTTGGACTTCCCTTCCTCAGAGCTTTAAGAAACAAATCTCTATTCCTTACAAATTACTAAGTGTCAAGTATTCTGTTATAGCAACACAAATTGTACTGATGTAGGACCTAATACAATGTGACTGTATCCTTATGAGAAGAGATTAGGACATGTGTCAGTCAGACTTCTGTCACTATATTAATTTTTTAAGAAAACTGAATCACAAAGAGAAAAGGTTTATTTTGGTTCATGTTTTTAGATGCTCCCGTCCATGATCAGGCAGACCCATTGCTCTTAGACTTCTTGTGGGGGTGCCAGATAGCAATGGTAGGAAGCATGCAGTGGAGCAAAACCATGCACCTCATTCCAGGAAACGAAAGAAAGAATGGGAAGAAGGGCCCACCAGGGGTTCTCACTATCCTCTTTGATGACATGCTCCTAATCACCAGAACACCTCCAAGCAGGCCACACTTCTTAAATGTTCCACCGTCTCCCAATAGTGCCTCTTTGGGAAGCAAATCTTTAATAAGTGGATCCTTGGGGACATTTAAGATCCAAACTAGAGCAAAACATGAGAGACACCAGGGATACATATGCTCCAAAGAGACCATGTGAGGACACAGCAAGAAGGTAGCCATCCGCAAACCAAATAGAGAGATCCCTGGAGAAGCCAAATCTGCCAACCCCATGATCTTGGGCTTCTGGCCTCCAGAACTATCAGAATATACATTTTTTTTTTTTTTTGCTTAAACCACTAGTCAATGGTATTTTGTATTTTGCCCTAGTTGATGAATACAAATGATTAGCAGCTAAATGACATAATTGAAGCTTAGCTTTTACCAATGTCCCTCTGACTACCTCAGGAAGAATAGACTGCAATGGCAGGGGCAATATGACAGAAGCTATTGCCATGGTGGGAGTTGTCAGTTCTTGGGAAAGAGTGCTATTCCGTGTGGAGGCAGCACTTAATGTGTTTCACAGAGGCCAGTACAGCTTGGTGATGGGCTGGATATGAGAAAAGAGAAAAACAGCAGAATTAAGGTGAATAGCAAATTTCGGCCCCTCAGATGGATATATGGTGGAGTGGTAGAGATGTTCTCAGGGCATAGAAAAAGATAATATGTCACCATCAGTATCATTCTAGAAATAGAATGCCTAGGGAGAAATAGGGATTACCTCAGGGGAAAAAAGTAACTAGTATGTAAAAGGAAACTAACAAGAGTATATAAGGCTATGTCTCCTCACACTAAATGCTCAGCCTTTGGAGAAAATTCTGCTGCTCCTATGTTGAATAAACCTTGCTATTTGGCATCTCCAAGTGCTGTTTGTCTCTTTCTATTGCCATAATTGACTGTAACAGAGGTACTTTAGTGGACTGATTTAGAAAAGATGTATGGAAAAGTAAGTTTAAGGGGGAGGATAAGGAATTTGATCTTGGACAAGTTAAATTTGAATCACTTTGAGACATGAAAGCTCAAGGGTCAAGTAAGCAGTGAGCCTGAAGATATAAAAGTGGGGGTTGTTTTTTTTTTGTACTGAGGATTGAACCCAGGGACACTTTATTGTATTGACCCACCCCCTTGGCACCTCCTTCTGTACCAAAGAATTATAATAGAGCTTCTCCAGAGACTCTCACCGTAATTGTTCCTCTGTTACAGAATCAGCAAAAATTTCTGTAAAGATCTCAATGTTGTTTGAAACTTTCTATTTTCTGTAAGAGCTAAGTTGCTCTTTCTTGCAAAAGCTAAATTTACCTATAAACTTGATGATGTAAAAAAAAATTGTTACTTCTGCTTTTCTGTGGAAAAAAATTGTGAGACCTCTGTCTAGCCTAAAAATATGGGACAAAGAATAACTGTTATGTACCCACCCACTGACATGTAACCACTCCACTGAGTATAAAGTTTCAATTCCAGACTGGAGGTCCAGAAATGTGTAGGCAATGGCTACTCTGGACTTCCTGCTTCCTGCTAATTCCTTGGGTGTACAGCCTCATCTGTTCTACTTCATGACCACTGAGGTAGATCCCCAGAGCCCCTGCCACTTTTTAATTTTGAGACCAGGTCTTGCTAAGTCGATTAAGGCCTTGCTAAATTGCTGAAGCTGGCCTTGAACTTGCAATCCACTTGCCTCCTCCTCCTGAGCTGCTGGGATTACAGGTGTGTACCATCACACCTGGCAAAAATGGAACTTTTAAAGCTGTGCTTGGATTGCTCCTGTATTTAGAGTTTGAAAAGATGAGAAGGAATCGGCAAAGTGTAGTAAAAATTATAGCTAGAGAAGTGGGAGGAATTAGGAACGAGTACCAAGGCAGGGGTTCTGGAGCTATGTATGTGTTGTCTCTTGGATTAGGGAGGCACTCTGATGAGTTAGGCTGCAAGGTTGGTGAGATGATGGCTGGGAATTGGCCATTGGACTTAGCTTCATGGAAGTCATTGCAGATTAGTGAAGTGGTGAAGATAAATACCTCATTAAAATGATAGTGAGAGGATAAAATGAAGTGAGAGGAATGAGACACATATAATTAATTTTTCAGAGAAATTTGCCATAAATGGGAGTTGAAAATAAGGTATCAATGAGAAAGAGGAAGCGACTCCAGATGAATTTTGAGAGAAAACAACAACAACAGGATTTGACCATAAAATTAGCAAAGACCAATGACAGCAAAAGGACTATAAGCTGAGGGTAAGCTACAGCAACCGGTGAGATGTATCTTGAGAAGAGGAATTCAACAGGACTTGAAACAAGTTATGCAAACATGTTATGGTGGGAAACTAGAGATTGGTTAATAATCATCAGAATTAGGCAGGCCTGGGGTGAAAATTGAGACTCTTCTTCTTTGCATCTTAATCATGTTTGCTAACCACCGTACATTTCATTTTCCACCTTTGTAACCTGGCTGTTGTAAATATCAAATAAAAGAATTCATGCAGAGCCTTAGTGTCTACCATATAGTAAGTGATCAATGCATGCTACTTATTTTAGGTATGCCTCTTTCTATAAATGTGATCCAAAGAGAGAAACAGCATTTCTTTTTTTAGGTTTTGCTAAATCACCAGCAGATGATAAGATCGGTATCATTCATAAGAAAATCATCAGAAGGTACAGAGGACTCAAATGAAGTGATTCCTGGCTGCACATCCATTGCCAGGAGAAGACATGGCCTCACCAGGAACCCAGCAGAGGACACCTTGACAAGGGTGAGGGGAAGTGAACAAAAAGCGGCTATTGGCCAAGAAGAGCTTCAAGGGGGATGGCAGCAGCAGCACCCTGGCACTCCTGACAGGGAGACATCATTTAGGACCTAAGAGTATCCTGACAGTAGACACAGAGACGAGCACCAGACTGGAGTTGCATCCTGGAGATTACTTGATTGGTGGATGGTAGGTAAATTCAGCTATTGAGAGTGTAGTCTATGGATCTGTGGGAAGGATGCTGTTTTCTTTGAGGGACTTTTTGGGAATAGCAAAATTTGACAATCAGAAAAATTCAGATGTGAAGATACTGTGTTCATAGATAGGATTTGAGTCCCACTGATGGGATACATCTTTATGCACATACACATATATACATATATTTCATATATATATATATATATTCATATAGAGATGTACCTTGGTATCCACAGGAGACTGGATCCAGAACCTCCTGGTGATACCACAATCCTTGGATGCTCAAGTTCCTTACATAGAATGGCATAGTGTTCAAGTAGAATTTATGTCCATCTTCCTGTATACTTTAAATAATCTCTAGATGCTTGTAATACTCAATGCAATGCAAATAATATGTAAATAATGTTCTACTGTATTGTTTAGGGGAGATATATGAAAAAGTCTATATGTGTTTAGTACAGACATGATTATTTTTCTGAATATTTCTGATCCTGGATTGGTTGAGTCCATGGATGTGGAACCCATGGCTGTGAAGGGCTGACTCTATGTATTTATTATAGGTTTCTCTAGAATTCCAATTTTGTGAAGAATACCTCTTTTAATATTCACTCTGATTAGGTGGAGCTAGAGGTAGGCAATACAGAGATTCCTAGAAAGTTTCTACTTACCATACAATATTGACTGTTGAGATTCTCCTGGATAGAAGGCTAATCTATTTCTGTGCTTCCAGTCAAAATTGTTTCTCTTTTTCCACTCTTCCCAGGTCCAAACCCAATTTGAAGTCATTTTGAATTCCTTTAGCCCTTACATAAGTTCTGTTTGCTAAGTTCCTTATTAATTATTTGCAATATGTATTTTTTGTTGTTATTTACATACTATCCTGTAATTTTACCAATTATTTCATCAGTTTTTAATAAATTAAGTGTTTCCTTTGATGTGCTTAGCTAGCTAGGTTGCAAATTCACTGAGAACAATAATCATGTCTTGAATTTATTCCTAAGAGTGTTTATAATAAATGGTTAAGACTTTGTTTAGGTGATTAGCTTATATAAAATGGAAAATCAGTTATACATATTTCTCTAATACTATACAGGCAATTTGTTGTTTTAAGGAATTACTTGTTTCAACACTTTTTAAAAACAATTTTTAAAGGAATCATTTTCATGTTAATATTAAATTAGAGATATGTTTTACTATAATATTTTTCTTGTTGCTTTATGAAACAAATTCAAACATATGGGGGAATTTTTTCTTCTTTTTTCCTTGCGGTAAGTTTTGAAATTTTTTTTATTAGAGCTTTACTTTTATACATAATAGTTGGGTTCATCCTGACACACTCATCCATGCATGGAAATCAATGGGAATTTTTTTTGAATAAATGTTAACAAAACATTCTTGGTAGTTACAGTAACATTCTATTCTAAAAAAGAAAACATAAATTCAAAACATGATGCATCAAATAGAAAGCTGTGGGTCAAAATTTCCTGTTTTTTTAGAGTGGTAATTTCAGTAATTTGAAGTATTTAATTAATTTTTAATTAATGTGATTCTCAAAGTGCCTTAAGATCTTCAGGTAATTTTCAAGGCAAGGATTAGATATTTTTTATTGCTTTCTTTTTTTTTCTTTGCATGCTTTTCCATACACAAGATCATTTTGCTGTGGCTCACTTTAATAGAGACAATAAAAATAACATTAAGGCCCTAAATAAGCTATTTCTTACTTAATTACTTAGTAGTTCATTTATTCATTCAAGAATGGTTTATTGAATGCTAATGTGGGTCAGACAGAGGGATGAACAAAATGGAAAAGGTTAAGTCCCCAGTGTTAGATAATTGATTTAATATACTTACAATGAACAAAAACCTCTGCTTAATTAATAGTGTTGAGAAGAGTTCACTATCAATGCCTTTTACTTTAGTGGCTGCATTGTGGATTATTAGAATTTCAGCTGTAGTTCTAAAGTTAGACTAAATTACTCACTCTATAAACTCTCTCCAAAATAGAGAGTTGGAAACTCTGGACTTGGTAACAGCTAAGTCTAAAATAGTATAATGCTTTCCCTATATAGCACTATTGTGAGCTGTTTTTATTCTTAGTAGTTCTGATACCAAATATGTGGGGATTTTTTTCTCCCATACCAACTAATCCTGATACTTTTGTCACCAACTGGATACTCTGCTATTTTATTTAATTTTGATGATAACTCCCTGGAATTAGGAGGGATCCCACAAACTGCCCCCACTTCAGAAGCCAGTTTTGCAACTCTTGGGTGCCCAGGGTACTCACATTTTTATTGAACTTAGCTATTACCAAGTCCAGGGGTTACAACACCACATTCTTGGATTTAATAATTTCCTGGAGTGGCTCAGGGAACTCATGGGAACAATTTACTTATGATTACTTGTTTCCTAGCAGGGGTCCACTTCATGCTTTGACTATAACCCTTGCTATTTGGCCACTGAATTTAAGACTGATTTTTTTTTTCTTTTCTCTTGTGCTTCTTCCCCTTCCTAACCTTAGGGGGGTCAAGATTATCCTTCTTCTGTCCTAGGTCCAGTTATCTATTCTTAAGCACACACACGACAGGAATGAACTAATTTGGTCTCCAGGACTAGTGCTGAAAGAACGGCTCTCTCAAGGCTTCAAGTGAATTATGGTCCCTGACAGGGCACAACTGAAATGTAGCCTTTGAATTACCTCTTTCAAAGCCCTGTGTTACCCATAATAGTTAGAATCACAGCCTAAACACAGGAGTCCCCTGTGTTTCTCGTTTGGCAGCAAAGCAGTAAAAACTTACCTTTTTTTTAAAAAAAAATATTTTTTAGTTGTAGTTGGACACAATACCTTTATTTTATTTATTTATTTATTTTTATATGGTGCTGAGGATGGAACCCAGGGCCTCGCACGTGATAGGCGAGCTCTTTACTGCTGAGCCACAATCCCTATTTTTTCCCCAAATCTTTTCCTCATTGGACTGGCATTAGTAACAAGGACCAAGCATTCAGTAATTGCTTACTATGAAAAATGTTACTGAGGATACAGATGAATGACCAAATAAAGAGGTATAGAGGGATGTGGTCTGGAGGGGGGTTGGGGTGTGCACCTTCTGTATGTAGCTAGTCAGCCATGAATGAGTGAACATGGAAAGGATCATGAAGAGAGACTGAAGACCACAGGGAACCTTTCCAGGCAAACTCCTGAAAGATGGTGGTCTGGGACATTAAAATCTCTTCCTGCCATAATTACATCCCCTTAAGGAAAGCTATTGTTTCAAGATTATGCCACATTATACCCGGTGGCCTGGAATCTCCCTTAAAACACAGAAACTATCACAACCCCCAATCACCTGGCTACCAAAATATCAAGACCCTCACAAAGACAGCTTGCTGAAGGCTCTTCAAAGTGTCATAAACCAATAAGGTGGCAGGAAATTGAGGCAAAAACAGAAGGACTCAATTTCCCTAACTCCTACTCCATGAGTACCATACCATTCTCTCTTAGAGGCAGACAGTCTATGAAGTTCCTGTGCTCTTAGTCAAAAGCCAAAAGGTGGACCTTGGTGGGACTCTCTAGAATCTTCCCTGGGATTCTCAATAAAACTGGAGTGCAGGAAGGGCAGCCATCCTTCTCTTCTCTTGAGAAAACCCACTCTCTCCCTTATGAATGTTCTCCTTTCCCTCTTCCTACCCCTTCTAATAAAATCATGCCTGTTACTCTGAGGGACTGAAATCTTTGAAATCTTTCTTGCATGATTGCAAGAATCAGGGTGAAGGGGGAACTTCATGACTTTCTTCATTTCACAGCAGGCCGCATGCCCAGTAATACCTCTAGCATGTGTGTTGGCTAACTAAAATACTCTCTAAACCTGATTAGTTAGGGTTTTTTTTAAAATAAAGGTTTAATTCCACAGGGCTAGTGGATTAATAATTGGCCTTTGGTGATTGAACTCAGTCTCTAGCTCCTCTCTTCTGCCAGGAGGTTGGGGATTGAGGATGAATGCTGAACTTTCTAATCCTACCTGGATCTTTCTGGTGAATTATCCCCATCCAAAAACTATCTAAGGCCTCCCAGGAGCCACTATTCATCTCATCCAGATACTAAAGATACTCATCACTGTGGAGATGTCCAAGTGTTTTAAGACTTATGTGCTAGGAACCAGGGACAAAGATGTGATACTGATTTATTAGATCACAAGCTTACATCATGCTTTAGTGTACTACCTGCTCCCCTGTGTTAGTCAGATTTCTGTCTCTATAACAAATATCTGAGACAAATTATTAAAAAAGGTTTATTTTGGCTCATAGTTTTGGAGGTTTCAGTTCAAGGTCAGTGGGCCCTATTGCTTTTGGGTCTGCGGAGAGGTATCACATCATAACAGGAAGGTGTGGAGGAAAAAACTATTTACCTCATGGTTTGGAAATAAAAGGGAGAAAAAAGAAGAGACAGACTGGGGTTTCATTAACCCTTTCAAGCGCATGCCCCCAAAGACCTGAAGACCTTCCAGTAGGCTCCACCTCTTAAAGGTTCTGCCTTCTTCCAAATAATGCCAAGTAGAGACCAAGTTTAAAACATGGGCCTTTAGGAGACATTCTGCATCCAAACTAGAGCATCCTCCTTCCTTTGACCCTAAGATTTATAAGTTTCAGGTTCATCATTTTATTACCAATGCTTCATCAGAGGATGACACATAGTAGTGGTGTAAACTTTTGATTCATGAATGGATGCATGTAAGAAAAAAGTTATGATTTGTCATTAAAAAGTTTCCCTGATATTTAGAACATAGTTATAATTTTTTGCTCTCTTTCATTTTAAAACTCTGTCAAGTTTTCCTGAAGCTAAGTACATCTTTAATCATGCTTGTTAATTTCCATATTTATCTATGGTCCAAGAAATACCTAATTTAACTTGAATACTAATAGTGTTTTTTCTGTAGATGTTCCTGTGTTTCTTGCATACACTTTGCAACTTGGAAAGTTTTCTGTCATAATTCCAGTGGACATGAGGGGGTTCTTAATTTTGTCTGGATTGGCATTAGTTGTTTATTAAGATAAGACCAGATGTGCTTGGATAGTTTAAACAATATGCATTCTGTTACCAAATGTGCCTCTATTAAACCACCAACTCAAGGTAATAAATATGCTGCTGTTAGATGTTCACTTTCATTAAAATCTATCTCTAGGCAATTCATCTTTATTAATTTGTGATTTTTCCCTTGAAAATGGCCCAAATATTTTGGCTATGAAATTCAGACCCAGCAGAGTATGGAATTACACATCTTACACATCTGGTGGACTCTTTTGAAGGCAGTCTTCATTCACCTTGCAATGTAATAATGTCATTTTCTTTGTATCTCTATCATTATTTAAATATTTATCAATGTGATATTCATTCACACACATTGTAGACATTTGGAAAAGTAAAGAATGAAGAAAAATTAATATGCCACAGTCCCAATACTAGTAATTTTAGTGTATTTTTGCACCCTCATTTTTTCTATGTCTTTAAAATTATCTGTCATAAAATTTTCCATTCAGAATTTCATTGAGTCCAAGGACCAATTTGGAGGCTCTTAAAAGTCATTTATTAAAGTTTGATCCAGATACAACAAAGTTCTTTTGCCTCAGACCTGTTTTAAATTTTTGAGGATTAAGATGATCAGACTCTCATGCTGAACAACAGCTTTGGCATTTCCATGGCCTATTAGAAAAGATGCAGAGCAATGATCTTAATAAAATTTGGCTTTATGTTTGACAAATATTAGATGTCATTGGATGTTGAACGTCTCCCAGTGAGCCATGTGTTAAAGACCTGGTCATCAGCCCATGTTGCTATTGGGCTGTGGTGAAACATTTGAAACTGGTATAGTAGGAAGTAGTTAGGTCACTGCAGCATGCCCTTGAGGGGAATATTGGGATTCTAGACCCTGTTTTTGCTTTCTCATTGTTATGAGGTGAAGATTTCCTCAGCCATGTACAATCTTCCCACAGACCCAAAAGCAATGACCAAGGAATGAAACCTCCAAAATTGTGAGCCCAAATAAACCTTTTCTCTTTATAAGCTATTTATTTTAGGTGTTTTTTTTTTCTTTACAGTAACAGAAATCTGACAAGCATGGGCAAGTTACGCTATCTGAATAAGCTTGTTTGGCTTTCACAAAAGGTGAAAGTACTGAAAAAGCTTTCACAGTATTGTCTTTTAACACCTACATTGTCTCTCAAGACATACAAGTCTTACTCACCTGTCAATATTAAATAGATACCTTCCCAATGCTTATTGGAAGAAATTTTCCAGCTTTTTTTTTTTTTTGGTCTCTATATTTTCAATTCCTGATTATAATAATGACACAGCCCATCTCATACACTATATATTCTACAATATACCCTTGAACTATGCCTGATCTTTAGAGAGCTTGTTATTTGTTCTGTACTGGCTCTTGTAGAATTGAATTTATTAAAATCAAAGTCAATATGATGCCATCCGACTATGAAGCTTATTATAATAAATACCCTCCATGGTACATTATTATGTCCAATATAATCTGAGAGCATTATTTCTTATATAATCATGTTCTCTTTATGAAGGCCTCAGAAGACTGTTTCTCTCAGCTGATTGCTTTGTATTTACGTTGTACAGTTTATGAACTGTTTAGCTGGGAAGGTGCTTTCTAGGCTGGATGGTAAAAGCTGAGCACAGAATAACTTCAGGATTTCCACCGTCTACTTGTGTATTAGAAAAGAATCAAGACAATTATCTAAATATAATTTTACTTCATGGTGGACTTCACTCTTTCATACCATATTCTGATTTTTATTTTTCTTTACTTCAATTTATGTCCTTTTGTGATCATTAAAAGCACCTTTCTGAAGACAAAGGGAAAGAATCAAACTCAGGTTTCTCTTAACTCTCGTACAACAACATGCTTGCAGTCAGTTCTGCTGTGAACACAGGTGGGATGTCCTCTACTTCAATTCAATTCAGACACCATCTTCCTGGAGGCAGCATCTGATCCTGCAGGTTGAGGGCTGAATCCCACAAGTCTTCACTCTCTTTCGATGCCATCTGCATGCTTCAGGTTGTGACCTGTGCTCTTGATGCCTGGCCATAAATCAGAGTTTCCACAACCCCCTCTGGTTTGGTTAATTTGCTAGAGTGATTCACATGGCTCAGGGAAACATGGTTGCTTATTCATCATAAGGACACTTCAAAAGATACCAAGGAACACCAGTTCATTTTTTTCTTATCAGTAACTATCAGTTCCATTCCAGACATATTTTTTAAATGTTTATATATGCCAAGAAATTTGGAGTCCCAGATTCCCAAATGCTTTCAATCTGGTAGGAGAAAAGGTAAAAACTAAATAGTTTCAAACCAACCAAACAACAACAGCAAAAAACAACAAAGCACCAGAAAATATAATATAATTGTAAAAGAATGGTACTAAGAGCTATAAGCATCTCAAGATAAGAGATCACATCTGTTTGAGGGATGGCGGAAGGCCAGGCAGGGAGCACTAGTGTTACGTTTTAAAATATGTGTTGTTTTCTGACTGTTAGAAGCAGAGGTTGGCAACAGGGATGACAGGTAGGCCCAGATGGTAAATTAACAGAGTGAGAAGTACAGAGAGCATGGTCCAAAGGAAGGGGCTCAGTACACCTAGAGCACAGGATGCATGACATGGAGCAGCAAATGGGCTGCGGTCAGATGTTCACCTTCATGAAGACCACTAGGGTCAGATTGAAAGTCATTTTAAATAACAACAAATGAAAAATTCTAGAGTACTTTAAATCTGTGAGTATATCACCTGGGGATCTTTTAAGTGCCCCTTCCCATTCAGGCCTTGGGTAGGCTTGGGATTCAACATTTCTCCAATGATCCTAGTGCTTCTGGCTGGTAGCAAGGCTGTAAGGTATCATTGGTGATAACTGTGCCTATTACTGCTGTGCCAAGGAGTGCAACTTGATTCTTTGCATTTCTGAACTCTGTTCCTGGATCCCCAAGGCCCACAGGGTTGGGAATAATAATGCAAATAAATTATATTGTAATTTGACTTAGTCATTGGAGTTCTATGTCTAAGATTTTCCTTGAAAAAATGGGATGGATCCCAAACATAACTTGCAAACCAATTATATTGGTCACAGGAAACCATTAAAAAAGTTTTGAGAATGAAAATAACATGGCCAAATATGAATTCCAAGAACATAGATTCAATAGCAATAAGTAGGATAGACTAGAAGGGTTTAAACTTGGAAATTAAGAAAGCAGGTGCCAGTCCATCCCTGCAACATGTGAGGCTTGTGGTGGCTGAGCATTGGATGGTCAACGTGGGAGTGAAAAGGATGGCTTGATTTGAGAAATATGGACAGAGTTAGGGAGTTTATTAAATATAAAAGGTAAAGTAAAAATCAGGGATGTAAGCTATCATTTACATTCTTTAAGTGTAAAAATAATAGGAGTTGGGATTTTAACCAATATCTGGTTTTGTCTACTTACCTCTTCCACAAAGCTTGATAGTGAGCTCATCCTAATGCCCAATTCTCCATCCCAGAACTTCATCATATTATAGTCAGAGAAGATTTGGTTTCTTCTCTGCTCTTCCACATTCCTTTTAAGAGCACATAACATGCAAAAGTTCTTTTGCTTCCTCTTTTTTTTTTTTAATTCGTGACATTTCAACCCTAATTCAGTTAATCACTCCTTGGACAAAGCAGTGTTTATTGTTGCAAACATAAGGTCCAGAACCTGGTACTTGAAAATGGTTTTTGAATGAGTAATTTTGAAAATGAAAGCATTTCAATTCCTCATGGGGCTCATTCCAGGCATCCAGAAATACCCATGTTGAAATATCAGTTGCTTAACATTAGTTTGAGCAGAGGAGAGTCAGTGTAAATTGTGAAGTTTGGAGTGAGGCAGATCTGCTATTTAAGAGTTATGTGACCTTCGATAAGTTATTTAACCTCTCCAGGTTTCTGAGCTGGTTAAAAGCTCAACAGCATTGCTTTAAATGGAGATAAAAAATTGCCATCTTTCTTAAAGACAGGCTTCGTTTTGCAATGCAATGTTTTACATTTTTCCAGACTGCCATATCAAGGATAAAAATGTGGGTAGATTTGGGTATTTAAGTGGACTTTGACAACAATAATAGAACAACAGCAATTTCAGAAGGGATATAATCATCCAAAATTGTTGACACCAGAGAGGAAAAATAGAGAAAAATCTGTTTTTCATCTTGACACTAAAGGTCCATCAAAACATGTACAAATCTTCTTGAGGAATAGAGAAGACACATTTAGTGCTCTGACCATCTGAGTCACCAAATTGGAATGTAATAGACATTGGAGTGAATTTAGGTAGTTGCCACGCAAATCTATAACAATAAAGGTCTATTGAAACAACTTTATGCATATCTAGAAACAGCTTTCTACCAAATGTAAGAAATAAGTCATTTTGTTCCAAGAAGACTTCCTCCTATAATAAAATGTCACAATGGATATAGAAAGTATAAAATGCTTGCCTTTGAAATGTAACTTCTGGACTTAGAGGCTTTCATTTCTTATCACATAGTATAGAAACATTTTGAAGTCCATAGTACTTGAAATCCCATTTATATTCATAATAGTCAGTATTTTAAAATTTTTAATAGGTACTTTCATTTCTAAAGAGAATGATTCATATGTATAGACCATCACAAATTGTCAATATAGAGTTTCCATGGAGTAGTTAAAGAAAAGAATTGGGAATCCTTTATGGTTCTCATTAATTGACTTAGTTTGATTTTTCTCTTGCCTGTGCATATAAAACTATGAGATGAGGTATTGAAATATAAGAAAATAAGGATTCATCCTATTTTGTATAGAATATATGCAAAAGCAGCATTGTTTAATGACCTTGGTCAGGGACAATGAGCCACAGATTCTTTCCAATCCTTTAATTAATCCCTGATACTAAATTAAGTTCTTTAAGTTCACTGGAGTGCAACTGCAGCAGATAACGTTGCAGCTTGTCCCAGTGCCTCCCAGGAAGAAACACAGCGAGGCTAGTTGGAGTCTATTTTGTGAAACATTATCAGACCTCCACATCATTCTGTGTTTTTTAATAAAGGCCAGCTCTCATAAGGTTTCCAATGTATCTGATAAAAATGTTACTTAGGATATCTTACATTTTAGGCTATGGCCTATTTAAAATTTTTTATTTTTCCCCCAACAATCTGATGTCACCTATCTTTGCAATTTCTTTGCCCCCTTTTGTCTACTCTAATAAAAATGAATCCATGAATTGTGTTATGCTTCCAGGATTTTGAACATCTGTTTTCTTTGCTTGGAAAAATATCTTTTCTCCACTACCCTATAAAAGTCTCTGTGATCCAGCTTGAAGGTCACTACTTGATGAAGGTGTTAGGCTCTCTTCTACACAGGGTTAGTTGCTCATCTTGCCATGTCCTGTAGAGCTTGGAACACACCTCCATTATAGCCCTGTATATGCTGTATTTTAGTCATTATGAAGACCCTGCCACTTCTCAGTGAGGACAAAAGCCAGGCCTTCTTGATTTCCAGTACCTTACACAAAATTGGCATGTCATAGGTGATTAGTAAATATTTCTTTTATTAATTATAAATTCAAATTGTAATTTTTCAAAACTCAAATTTGAGTGGAAAACTCAAATTTGCCATTTACAAACTTAAGAGGTAACAAATATTTCCTCCATCATAATCACCCAACACTTGCCAGCCATATACTATGTCGTAGTCACTATTCTAAGGCTTTTCATGTGTTGCATTATTTGATGCTCAAAACACCATATGAAGTGAAGTACTAAAAGCGAATTTCTCTAGATACTTCATAGGTCTCTTTGTAAAGAATTTTCAATAGAATCTTCAAAATTGTGCTTCACTACCAAATAAGTCTAGGTTTCACCAAATTATCTCCATCTGTATTTCTATATCTAATCTTTGATATCTATTTATCTATTTATAACATATATATATATATATATATATATATATATATATATATTTATATATATTTATAATCACTATATATAATATGTAATTATCAAGCAAATTAAGTTTCCTCTAGCCAATCTTATGTCTAAGATCAGTTTTATCTCTTTTATACATTTGGTGGTCAGTTTTTGTGAAAATATTTTCAGCAATAGATTATTTAATCATCAAATTGAAAATAATGATGCAGATAATCTCTTCATTCATTTGCAAACATCTGTTGACAAAGTACTGTGTATCCACACTAGGACACAAAAATGAATAATGATGGCCCTTGTAGTGTAGGACAGGAAATAACTTCTTAGTTTAGAACAGATTTAAGAGAAGGCAACAAATCTTTACTTGAGAATTTGCCCCAGTAAGAATGCTATACTTTCAATTTCTAAGCATGTTCAGCTATAAACAGAAAGTGGGAGGCTAGGGAATCTAAGCTGTATCATACATTCTTCAGTGTTCTCTGTATCTCTTTATTATTTGCTTAAGATATTCCATAGAGTATGTCTATAAGACACACTCATTTGAAGAACAAAAAAGAAATATTAGAATAAAAAAGAAGTGCAGTGGAAATGGGTTGTTAACTTGTAAATTTGCTTTTACCACAATTTTGGTCCTAGAATTTGTAATCCAAGGAATGAAATATGATGAGCCCAACCCAGAGAGGCCTGGGGAATGCTGACACAAGCTAATTATACTATGAACAACTGAGGCTATTTTTCAAAGTGAAAGGATAATTTAATCTTATATATAATAGTTTAAAATCTACAATTATTAGATAATAATTAAGACGTTTATATCTAATTTCTGATTAACCAAGTTGCTTGAAATGCAAGGTCATGCTACTTTCAGTCTAACTCTATCAGAACTTTATATACAGGCATAAACTTATCCTTACTGTGGCCTCCGTCCTTGTCTCACACCCCAGTCTGCTGTCCCTTTCCAGGACACCCTCCTCAGAATAACTCTCCCCTAAATCTCCAACTTATAAATTATTTTTCAACTTATAAATTTTAAACTATCGAGGGTGGTCTTTCAGAAGCAAATACTCGAATAAGGCAGAGGTGTCTGGAGGCTGGCTACCCAACAGTATGGAAAACTGTCCCAGGATTCTCCATTCCACCCTGAATGTCCTCTCATCTCCCTAGCAGGGTCTCACTGCTTACTGGTAGAATTCAAGAATTCGGGAATTCATTTGTCACAATGTGGGATAGTCTCCTCTGAGAGGAGAATCTTTGGGAAAGTCTGGAGAAGACTCCTGGGAAAGAATCCCTACTATGTCCATTGCTGCAAGTTAGTTGCAACTCGTTGGCTTACTATCCAGATCTTGTTTGTGGGTGGACAGCTATGGTTATGGGACTTTCAAGAGATGCATTCAAGACTGCTCCAGGGTGTGTGTGACTCAGCACATTACAGATGACTGGGGTAAGCAGTCTGAGAATGGTGGTGGTTACTTGAATATGTCTTGTGCTCTTAAATGCATATCCGGGTTTCAGGATCAGTGAGGTGAGTTAAAAAAAAAAATACAGCATATCCTAGGTGGTTAGTAAATGAACTCTGGAGCCCTGAGGCACACAGCATGTGCAGCCCCAGACATGGGAGTGGTGACTGAATAGGGCAGGAAGCAAAGGTCCTGCGATTCCACTCCTGGTGCCTGTGGATACTGGCTAGGCCTGATGGACACCTGAGGCAGCAACCATGCTTGGTGCACAGAACAAGTTGACTGTGCTGGGCATCTCACCGTGCCAGGAGGTGACACACAGAGGTTATACAAGGGTTTGCTGTCCCTGCCTTGCTGGAGGGAGACAGGGAACCTGCTGCCTGACTTTCTAGAGGTGAAGATGTTACTGTTCAATTATGGCAGGACTCACAAGAATAACCCCAACCAACTAAATGCCTTGATTTTTAATCATCATTATCTGTAATAATGATGATTTTTTCCCCACGAAGGCAAGAAATGCAAAACCAAAATAAACAATCCAAAAATCTCTTAACTGAATCTCAGTTAATGACCAGTGGCTTATTTTAGCCTCTTTCTCATTAGTGTCTTAGATGAGGTAAACCACAGAATCTGGATGGCAAGATATGGTTTGGGGCCACAGAGATGCATGTGCTGTTCCTGTAGGTCTTTTGGTTGCATATACACATGGTGGTCACAGAGCTAAGGTGGCCTCTCACCAGAAATATCAGGGTTCACAGGGGCAGAAACCTGTTGTGAGGGGACAGGTTCAAACTGAAGTCACATGAAATTGACACAGCTTTGCAGCTCTGTGGAATGGCAGAAGGTCCTTTAGGATATAATTCAGTTCTGAGAGAAGTTGAATCAGTTTCCTGAGATTCCCAGAAATACTAGCAGTGGGAAGGGGAGGAGCCTGAGCAAGCAGGTGTGCTGGGCCCAGTATAATTTGGCCTTTCCTATGAATTGTTAAGCAAACCTTTGTCCATATAGTTAATGCACCTTGGTCTACATGGGGGTTTTTAGAAGCTGCCTTTCTTATCCTATTCATCTCCCACAGCAAGAACCCTCCAGATTGAGAGAAGAGACCCCTCACTGAGACAAATAAGAAAGTTTCTTTCTCACTTCCCTCTCAGATTATTATGGGATTTGGGCTGTTATAGTGATCTGCTAGAGAAAAATGAGAGGAATTTTGTTATTTCAATACCGTTAGAGGCTTGCACTTGTCCATGCTGTGAGCTAAGTTTGAGCTTTCACCTCCTGACTCCCCCGAAGCTGATGTGCATCATCAGTCAATCATGTGTTCCTTGGTTTCAGGTCATGCCGTCTCTGCCTTTGCTCTGGCTTTCCAATCATCGCTAATGAAGAGATGCCTGGTCTCACACTGCTGACAACAGCTCTGGCAGGTGAATGCTATGAGACCTAGCAATCACTGGAAAGCATTCTAGAAATATTTTAATTAACAAGAGAATAAAGCCCCTGCTTTCCTAGAGTTACATACCAGAGGTGGAGATAGACTACTCAAGCAAGGGAATAATTTATTTATATTTATTTGTTTAGAAAAATTTTTTAATGCATAACAATTCTTATTACAAATATGGAGCTCAATTTTTCATATCTCTGGTTGTATACATAGTATAATCACACCAATTCGTGTCCTCATACATGTACTTTGGATAATAATGATCATCACATTCAACCATCATTAATTACCCCAAACCCCCTCCCTTCCTTTCCCACCCCTCTGCCCTATCCAGAGTTCATCTATTCCTCCCATGCTCCCTCTCCCTATCCCACTATGAATCAGCCTCCTTATATCAAAGAAAACATTCATGTTTTTTGAGGATTGGCTAACTTCATTTAGCATTATCTTCTCTAACTCCATCCATTTACCTGCAAATGCCATGATTTTATTCTCTTTTATTGCTGTGTATATGTGCCATATCTATTGAAGGGCCTCTAGGTTGCTTCCACAATTTAACTATTGTGAATTTTGCTGCAATAGACATTGATGTGGCCGTGTCCCTGTAGTATGCTGTTTTTAAGTCCTTTGGGTATAGACGGAGGAGAGGGATAGCTGGGTCAAATGGTGGTTCCATTCTCAATTTTCCAAGAAATCTCCATACTGCTTTCCATATTGGCTGCATCAATTTGCAGTCCCACCAGCAGTGTATGAGTGTATCTTTTCTCCCACATCCTTGCCAACACTCATTGTTGTTTGTTTTCATAATAGCTGCCATTCTGATCCGAGTGAGATGAAATTTTAGAGTGGTTTTGATTTGCATTTCTCTAATTGCTAGTGATGATCAACATTTTTTCATATGTTTGTTGATTGATTGTACGTCATCTTCTGAGAAGTGTCTCTTGAGAATCATTTTTTTTATAGTAATAGGTGCCAGGTAAATAATTAAATGGGCGTAATGGATCAAGTGAACTTAGATTTCAGCTGATGGCAATACCTTTTGGATGATGAGTGGGATTTCAGAGTCTATGGTAAAGCAGCAGAATGAGTATGAATATGGTGGCTTCCAGGCAGGAGTACCCTGTGTCTTGTGTGCAGCATAATGTAGATACCCAGTCACCACTGGGTTTATCCTCTATCATCTAGGATATAGACTTAGCATTTTGCTCACATTTCTATGTGAAAGAAAAGTCACCCAGGAGGTGGGTGAGAGTTCTTTGTGAATCACTGTGTTTTTCCATGTCTGGATATAAAGAGCTCTTGAATTTGGGGGTAATGCAAATAAGGAAAGGCAGAAGCCTTGAAAAACAATGAAAAAATTCTCCTTCCCTTGGAATTAACAAACTATGTTGAAAATTGTTTAGCCCCAAAGACCCATATTATTTTTGAAAGCTTTCTTGAACAGAGACTATGGTGATTGTTCCAACTTTTGTACAGAAATATTAACAATAACTACTATTTATTGCATCTCTAATTATGAGCCTTTTATTAGCTTCTAATACTTACAGCATTCTCTTTAATAATCTATCATGGAAGGCTCAAGAAGATTAAGGAAGTTTCCCAAATTTATATTGCTATGATGTATGCAACATAATGCAAATGATTAATTCAGATTGGAATTGTGATGTGCTGATTTTCCTGCCAACCATGGGGTGCCTTTTATACAATGGAGCTATTCTAGTATCCTCAAACAGTCTTTCTTCCTTTGTTATAAGCAAGCAGGGCTTGATATATTCTATTTTATTCAAGCAAGTAGAGATTGCATTAGTAAGTCAGATAGGTTTAAAAAAAACCTCTAATTGGTCAATTCTTTCAACTTTGCACCTATTAAGCCATTTTGAGAAGAAAAAATTCAAGTCTTATTTGATTAGATCTCCTTATTGTTCCTGTGGCAATATTACCAAATTTTATAATAATCCAAATTTATCCACAGGAGAAAATAGAAGATGTAAAGTATTTGTACAACCCACACATTAATCACTCAACTCAGACAGGTTGAAGGTTGCATTTATGCAACAGAAGTCAGTATATGCTAGAAAGAAATGCTTATCTATTTCGGAAAACTGGAATGTCTACAATGTATAAACTTTTAAAAAGTACCATAAATGAATGATTCAAAATACAATGTGATCATTTTTCTCCGAGTCTAAAACCTTAACACCTTAAGGAAAGGTTCCTGAACAAACAATGCAACCAGAATGATGATAAACTATTTGAATTTGATGGTTGGCACTTTTCCTGCAGTTTCTGGAACCACTGTGTTCAGAGGAACATTGTCAATTTATTTGAAATTGATTTACTCCTACATCATCTTCAGTTCTCTGGGGTTCTCACAATTGATGCTTCAAGATGAGGGGAATTTTTGAAAACAGAAAAATGGAGCTATTTTTTTTTTTCAATTCAGCTTTCTCCATACAAAGACATTTGTTTATCTGCTGGGGAAGTGGGGGGAATGCTAACAGTAGGAACTCAGGTTTAGGGGTTAGTAGCTAGGACCTGCCCAGGATGAGGACATTTTAAAACTTTCTGCTTACCATCACAGATCCTTTTCACAATTCTTCTTCATCACAAATTGGGGCCTGGGAATTGTTTTGTTTAGACACATTCCGTGTGGTCATTGACTTTTGTTCCATTGTACCAAATTTTCTCCTCTTCATGTAAGAATATATTATTTGAAACTTTGTCCAACATGGATTTCGAATCCCTTGAGGGTAAGGACAGCATCACATTCCTTCCTGTATCTCTGACACCTAGCATAGGACATCACATAAATTGCCAATCAATTTTATCCATGAAGTTAATGATATGGAATAAAACTGTACCAGCACCTTTAGCAAGTTATTTTTATTTATTTTCATTTTGACTACTTCTCCATATCAGTTAACGGTAATGCTAACCTTCTAGCCACTTAAATAAAACAAACAAGCAAGTAAACAAGCTAAAATGTACTTCTGGGCCTACCAACAAAATTCTAGAGTCATCTTTTAGAGTCTCCCTGTCTCACACTTTACTTCCAATCCATCAGCAAATCTCAGTGATTCTGTCTGTGGGATACACCCCAGCATTTTACCCCTTTTCTCTCTTTCTCTCTTGTTATCACAAAGTTCCTCATCCTCCTTGGACTGAATTATCAAAACTGCTTTCTCACCAGTCTACTGTCTGCTTTGCCCTTTCAGTGTGTCCTCAGTATGGCAGACTGTGACCATTTAAGATCTTAGATCAGATCATGCCATTCCTGTACTCAGGTGAAGCCAAAAGTTTCCCATCCTATTCAGAGTGAAGGCAACTGTGAGGCCCTGTGCTGAACTTGGGTGGCATCACCTCCTGCCCTACCCTGCTTCTCCACACTTGTTCTGCTGTGGCCAAACTGAGATCCTTGACCATGACAGGCTGTTCCTTCCCCACCTTTGCATTTGCCTTGATCCTTCTGCCCATGAACTTCTTTCCCCAACATGTACATAACCCATCTCTTGCCGCAGTCTGGCTGGGCACACAATCACGAGCCACCACACAGCTTGTAGATTCAAACAGCAACTCTTTATTCCTGAACTCACACCAGCCGTCTACAAACACGTTCTGGGGAAATCCACGTTCTCTCCCAAATCCACCTCCACTGGGCTTCTATCTCCCAAAAAATACTGTCTGAATCCTGTGAGAACTCAAGGGGAACTCAGGCAGCAGGATACGCCCTATTCCCAGCAGGAATAATCTTGAACCTTAAACCTGGAACCTAAACTGGGAACGCCCTAAACCCGATTATCTTAAACCAGGAACACCCTAATCCGCCTTGGTCCTTGAGCAAGGTCACCTACATTCAATGTCACTGCAACATGGGGTACGCTGGCAAGGAAATTGTCATACCTACTTGGCTAATGGCTCCCAGCAATCTCTTGCTTAACCAAGGTCCTTCCTCAAATGCCAACTTCTCAGTTAAGTTTTCCCAGGGGTCACTGACAAATTCCAATTCCTCCCTATCACCACACTCTCACCTGCACCTTCTTTGTGTTCCTTGTTTCTCATTACTCTCTGTTTCATGGTTAAAATTGTCTAGAAGTTTTAAGGAGGCAGGGATTTTTATCTGTTTCCAAGTGTCCTCTTTGCTTCCCTGTGTTGGTTTTGTGTGTTAGGATAGATCCCTTGTGGAAGGATGTGATCCTCGATCTCTTAAGTTAACACTCCCAGGAGAAAGACAGTTTTTACCAATTCCTGTGGAATTGGTAGTGGAAGTATGGAAGACCACTTTCCAGCAATCCCAGGATCAAGCCATCTCTATTTTATTTTTTGTGTATGCATCTCAGTGATTGCAGGGAAAATGACTTTGTTTATAGATAATATACATTGTTATGTTGACATGTTGAGTAAGAATGTAGTAAGTAGACATACAATATGCCCCTTCTAAAAACTTCTGAGAGAGTCACAAGACTCTTGGTGTCTGCGTCAAATGGTCTGGTACTGTTACATATTAATGCATCTAGGAGTGGCTTGTGGAGGGGAATACAGGGGAAAGGACTGGCTAGTGAGGGCCAGCCAGCAAGGAGGCAACTTAAATGTGTTTATGGCTTGACCCAAATCATCAGGTTTTTGCTTTGTTTTTAAATAGGTAAAATAATGTGTTCAAGGCTTCCCATGCTAAGTACAATTCCTTGTCCCAAGGGAGATTTGAACTTAGAATATATGTCTTCCTTAATCTCCAAATGTAAAAATATATATTCCTTTTGGAGAGGGGGAATTGGCAGGGTTCAACATGATCATGATTTTCTGATCAGACTGATGATGTCCAATATGTCCAGAGTCTTTGAGGCAGACATAGAAACAAGGATCTCTTATAATGCAGACAGTTTTAGAAGTGAGTCCTAGATTGACAATTCTATAAAGGTGGAAAAACAGGCAGTTCATGCTTAGAAACGAGTTTAAAAAACATTCCCTCTAAACTGAAGTATATAGTATTTTCAAAGAGTGTCATGTCCCAATAGTGGAGAAAGAACTTGGTAGAATTATAGATGCTTCTCATTTTATGATGGGGTTCCAATAAATCTGTTGTAAGTTGAAATTATTTTAAGGTAAAATGTAATTAAATACATCTGACCTTCTGAACATCATAGCTCAGCAGTACAGCATGATGCAGCATATTAATTGTTGGCTTGTGTGATTTGGGGATGGACTGGGAGCTGCTGCATCTCAGAGAAGATCATACTACATATCACTAGCCTGGGGAAAGGTCCAAATTCAAAATTTGAAGTACCAGTGATTAACTGTGTATTGCTTTTGCATAATTGTAAAGTTGAAAGTTTGTCATTCAAACCATAATAAATCAGTGACTATCTGCACATGTCACGGAATAATACTCAAAACATTCTTCATGGCAGGGAAGACTTGGAATAGATGATAAAAACCTCAGAAAGACCCTGGGTTCCATCTCCCAGCCCTGTAAAACAAAATATAACAGAAAACTCCCCACAAACACACTACCACCACCAAATGTCAGAAAGACAAAGAAAGTTGGGGAAGGATGGGTCTCTGAGGCTAAATGAGTCAGTTATGTGACAAGATTAATGGTCTGATCTTTCAGATATGCAGGAAATTGAAGGAAGGACTGGTTTAATGGTAAAAGTTGGGGAGAAGAAACTGACTGGTTTATCTTCCTTTTGGGACAGGAAGATGTTTGGTAAAGTTTAGGTATTAAGTTATTTAAGAATTTGGTCTAGAAAAAAAAAGTATGATGCAGGACTCCTAAAGGCATCCCTTTTCCTGGAGCCTTTTCTATCTAGAGAACTCCAGGGCTGCCACCATTTTCTCAAAATAATCTCCTAACTAACCATCTTTGGACCTGCCTCTGCAATTTTCTCTAAGCTCTGCCAGAAGGTCTAGAACTTTGTTTTATTCCATGTTTTATGTTTATGGTCCATTTTCATTTTAGGGAAAATTAACTAGAAGGAAATATTTAATTGATGACTTTGATTGCTCACTTGTTCCAAAGAACTACTGCCCAAGAGGCTGACTCAGGGAACTCACCCATGTGGGAATGACCACCAAAGACATTTCAGCCTATTTATACAAGTAGTCTGGCTTTTCTCCCTTATTTTGGGGGCAGTTGTTAATTTCAGTCTAGACAATTCTTCTATTGTCTCTGTAAATGGTGTTCAGCCTTGTCATGATCCCTTGCCTGGGATCATGAACCCACCATTCAGTCCCCCTCCTGGGTCTGACCTTGGAGGAGATTCTTGGAGGTGACCTTGGAGGTGTTTTCTGAGTTAAAAACTGATCTGTCCTTTTGGGACAATGAACATTATAATGATTTCTAGTTTTTGCTCGGTATATCTAAGGTTTTCTGTTACTCAAGGAGTAGTTTGGGGTGACATTCATTTGCTATACACCAAGGCATTTGGGGATTCTGATAACTGAGTTTAGCTTCACCTTATTTTTGTATTTTCTACCATATTTCTTTCTTTCTTTCTGTTTTTTTTTTTTTTTTGTACATAGGATTGAACCCAAGGGCGCTTAACCACTGAGCCACATCCCCAGCCTTTTTTTGTTTTTTATTTAGAGACAGGGTCTCAGTGAGTTGCTTAGGGCCTTGCTAAGTTGCTAAGGCTGGCTTTGAACTCCAGATCCTCCTGCCTCAGCTTCCAGAACCTTCTGAGCCTCCTGAGCCACTGGGATTACAGGCATGAGCCACCACGCCTGGCTTTTCTACCATATTTCTATTTCTCTAGACACTTTGCCTATTGTATAAATCTTATCCTTGAGGGATTATAATTCTCACAGCCTAATTACATGCACATATCAGAGACTGGTACCGATTTGAAAAATGGAGGGAGCTCTTTAGACACCTTCATGTCTGTTCTCATGATATAGGGATCTTCCCGCAGGTACATCTTTTTCACTCAGATAACACTGACATGGAAGAGTTCATTTTTATGTTTACAGCAACTAGACCTAAGGAGATCTTTGTTAGGGACATAGGATTATCCATGTGGTTGGTCAAGTTCTAGAGCTCAAGAAAATGCAGCAGGGAGCAGCCAAGCGCATTTGTCTACCCAGAGATTGCCAAAGAGCTCCACCAGGGCTGATTCTGGGGAGGGACTAAGGCAGAAACTAGGTCAGGGTGGGTTAAAGAGTGAATGAAAGGTGGAGAATTTGAGACATTAGCTAAAGACAACTCTTTTGAGAAGTTAATGTAGGAAAGAACAGAAAGCATGTGGGATGATAGCTAGAGGGCAATAGAGATTAAAGAAAGTATTCTTCAAAATTAGGATTTAAGAGGGCGGGTTTGTAGGCTGATGGGAATGTTCACGTAGAAATAGAGACAGAAAAGAGAATTCAAAGTGCTACATATATTTCCTGAGAAAGAACTATGAATGCAACAATTGGGTTTTGGTAAGATCTGGAATTTTTCTCTGTGTTTGGAGGGGACTAGAACATATAAACACAGATTAAGGATGGAACAAGGAAAGGTTTTCTGGTTGGTTGGTTTCATTTACTCAGTGATACAAAAGTGAGGTCCTTCCATATGGAAGGGGACACTCCTGCCTATGAACATCTTTTGAGAAGCAGGTGCCTCAGTTTTCTGATCCACAAAAATGGGGATATTTACAATGGTTGTCCTGACAATTGGTAATCTACATAAAAGAATTCATTCAGTTTTTATCAAAGTATGCAATAAATTCTGGTGTTAAAATCATATGATCTAGATGTGAGGTATCCCCCAAAAGCTCACATGTGAGACAATACAATAAAGTTTAGAGGTGAAGTGATTGGGTTATGAGAGCTTTAACATAATCAGTGCATTGATCCAGTGATATAACAGCTGGTATTTTCTTTTTCTGTCTTTTGGATACATACCTTCACTTTCACTTTCAAGGAGGAAGACTTGTGATTTTATATTTCAGTATAGGCTAGGGCTCAGGAAGGATGAGGTATATTGGTGTTTATGGAATAGAGAAATAACTAAACGTGAAGGTTTGGTGGAAATCAGATCTACTCACACGCATCTATTATTAGATTTGATAGGCAGCTATTACAATTTCAAAGCCTCTTGGAATAGTGTGTAAATAAAAAAAAATGCAAACAAATTGCAGAAAAAACTTAGAATTAGCGTTTCCTTATGATTAATTGACACTTATTAGTGTAGAGGCAAACAAAAGTCAACATTCATTTCAGACTGCTGTGAGTCTACATTGGGTTTCATTGTCTGCACATGTGAAAACTTGTAATCTGAAAAGTTACTCAGTAAAATGAGAATGTGTCATGAACAATAATTCATTCTTGTCAAGCAAAGATTTATGTATGTTTTTCACTGAAAAGCTTTTGCCAGTAGTACAAAATGAACATAGAGCTGTGGTTCCAATTCTTTGCACGAATAAGATTTCTCTGACCAATGATACTGAAAAGTAAATTTCTTTGAAATAGTCATGTCAAAGCAGCTGTTCCTGCTTTGGGTGTAGCCTTAGCATGAGTATAAAATGAACACTCTTACAGTTAAACTAAGCTGCTCTGATATTTGAAAATAATACACACAACCGTTAGAAAGATTTTTTTTTATTTTTCAAGAATATGTCACAAATCCTAAATATCACAGTGAGGCATCCCCAAATACTCTTTTCAATTTCAATTTCAATTTTGTAGATTTTTACATGCTTTTATTTTAGGCAAGACTTGGAATGCTGATTACCTGACTATAGGACCTCATAATTGAAGATATATTCCTTTTCATCCATGTTAATCAAAGCAAAAATATAAAACACATTAATGGGCTAGCTTTAGGCTCAGTACTAAATCCCATGTCTCCATTTCTCCAGGGAATGGAGAGATTGGAAATGACAGTGGGAATGAGTGGGACCATAGCAGTTTGCAAGTCTTCACGGGAGAGTATTTATCCTAAGGTCTCCCTTACCTAAATGCTTCAGTGTGTGTGTGTGTGTGTGTGTGTGTGTTGTGGGTGGGATTTTGAAATATTTGCATATAATAATGAGACAATTGAAGATGGAACCAAATCTTAACACAAAAATGAGTTTATGTTTTGTGTATATTTTGTAACATATCCTGAAGGTAATTTTATATAATATCTGTAGTGTGCTTGCACTTTGGACTGTGACCTGTCACATGAAGCCAGGTGTGGAATTTTCCACTTGTGGTATATGTCAAAATTCAAAGACTTTTGGAACATTTTGGATTTTAGATTTTTGGATTAGAGATTTGCAACCTATATAATAATAGACATAACAAGTCAGGATATATCTGATTTTCAATTATTATGTAGATGTTTTACAAACATTATCTGTCTTCATAATTAAGAAATTCCAATTAGTCTGAAAAACAAATACTGAAGTATGAACCTTCACAATGTCTTTTGGGTGTTTTTTTGTGTGTTTTATGTCGTTGAGTAACTTTTTGCTGACATTTAGAAGAGCAAACTAATAGCTATTTTTAATGGCTGACAAACCCATTTCTGTTCTCCCTAGTTTCCAAAGGACTTGAGGTTATGAGTAACTCATAAAAGTTACATTTCCACAAGTTACACTAAGTCATTAGTTTTCTATCATGTTAGGCATTGCTTGTTCTATAAATATGAACGCAAATTTCCTGACAACTGTGAAGAGTCTTAGCTATGACTCATTCTGCTCATCTACAACACAAGGGGCCTGTACTAATTGGATCATCTCTCAGGTCCCTTGCATTGCTGTTATTGTCTGTCTGACACTATGTGTGAGGCAATTAAACAGACGTGTCTTCAAGTTACTCCTGAGTTATTGTTGCTGGGAGGGTACTGTGATCACATTATGTAGAAAAAAGTCAAGTTTCTGCAACCATGGAGGCTTCAATCCTCAGCAAATAGTGATTTTTCCTTCAAAAGGAATTTAAAATGCCCTGACATGGTCACAGTCAAAGAACACTGATTGTTCTGGAGAGAGTGATAGGAAAAACAGCATCAGAGAAGGAGAGAGCTGCGGCATCAGGCAGCTGGATGCTTAGCTGTCACTGGCTTCTGAGCAAGTTGATGGTCTGAGTGCACATCCAAGTATGTCCAGACGCTCATCCAAATGAAAAAAAAAAAAAAAGAACATGAAAATAAGGAAAAGTTCTCACAACTGCCTGAAACTAGGGAGATGGTAAGTCCACATTAGAATTTTGCTGAATTTCTTCAAGTGAAGGTCTATATGGCATCAATGTGGAAAGAAAGTCAACCTAATTCATGACTTCATAGGAAAGAAAAAGGACCGCAAAGTGATCTCGAAAATTCTTTCTGTACACAGATGACTAAACAGAAACAAGATCATTTACAAATTAAAATAACATTCTTTAAAATAATTGGTAAATAAGAAATAACTATAATTATTGCTAATTTAGAAGATTAAGTAAGAAAATTGCAAATGAAACTTCAGTTCACAGCAAAAACAACTCTAGTGAAAATGTTTTGTTTGACGGTTTTCACTATTTAGTAAGAAAACAACAAAAAAGATTATGGAACTGGGAATTAAACCCAGGAATGGTTTACCACTGAGCTATAGCCCCAGTTCTTTTATTATTATTACTATTATTAATTTTGAGACAGGGTCCTGCTAAGTTGCCCAGGCTGGATTTCAACTGCTTCCTGCCTCAGCCTCTGAAGTTGCTGGGATTAGAAGCGTGTGCCACCATACCCATGTACTTTTCATGTATTCTGAATGCTTTATCAGTAGCATTTTTACTGTGGAACACTTTTTCTGAAATGGCCTTCCCATTGGTAGCATAGAATTGCAGTCTCCTGGTTTTCTATGTTGGTCTATATTTTAGTCAGCTTTTCTGCTGTTGTGACTTAAGAACCAGCCAGAAAAACTGCAGAGGAAAAGTTTATTTAGAGGCTCATGGATTCAGAGGTGTCAATTCACAGACAGCAGATTCCATTTTTTGTGGCTCAAGGTGAGGCTGAACATCAAGGAGGAAGAGTGTGGTAGAGGGAAGCAGCTCACATGATGATCAGAGAACAGAGAGAGACTCCACTGGCCACATACAAAATATATATTCCAAAGCCATGCCCCAAAACCCCCACCTCCTCCAGCCATACCCCACCTGCCTCCAGCTACCACCCAGTTAATCCCATCAGGTGATTAATTCCTGATTGGATTAAGGCTCTCACAACCCAATAATTTCTCCTCTGAACCTTCTTGTATTGTCTCATATGTGAACTTTTAGGTGACACTTCACACCCAAACCATAACATTGTGCAACAAATTCTTCTCAGTGACCTTCCTGTGTCCATTCTCCTCCACTATCCCTGAATGTCAGTATTCCCCAAAGCGTGATCCTGAGCTCTAATGTGTTGCATGCTCTAAATGGCTTTGTCTTGTCCTAGACTTTAACTATCTTTAACATGTGATGGCACTCATCATTAAATTCCGGACAGCAGTCCTTGCAATCAATATTCAAATGTTCATTTCTTTCAGTTCCACTTTTGCCACCGTGGCCCAAGTTTTCTTATCTTCTTTAAAGTAACCTCAGAACTATTCATCTATTCATGTCACCCCCAATTCTCTATGATCAGAGGCAGTTTTTAAAATGTGCATGTATAACGTGTCACTCTTCTACTTAAAGTTTTTTATTGCCTGTCCATTGGTTTTATAGTAGGGGCCCAAATTCTTCCTCTGGCCGGTGATATCATTCATGATCTGACTTCAGTCCTCCTCTCAGTGTTTTTATTGAGACTTTCTCTTCCTTGTCCCTTTTTGTGTCTCTGATTTTTGGAATGTGCCAAGTGGAATGTTTTGACAACTGGATTTTTAAGCCTTTGTAGCTTATTTCTCTCTCATTAAATAGAGTAACAAATCATTAAAATTTATAAAAAGTCTAAAACATTTAATAAATTTTTTCTTGTTTTTATACATAAGTCTTACTTGTTATTCCCAAAACCAATGACTAGAGTTCATTCTCAAGTATGTTTTCATTTGCTGAATGCCTTGCTCTTTAATCATATTTCTTGGTTTGTAAGTTGTTTATTATTTTAGTTTCACATTATATAGTGTTACTTAGAATTAGGTACATGAGACATTACATAGATTTATACTTTAATTTTATAACATAAAATGCATAGATTAAATTGAAATAAAGTAATTTTATTCTTGACTGCTACTAGTAGTCCTGTTTATAGTAGGAATTCTATACTTTCCAAAATTAAGATATTCCTCTAAATATACATCAACATTTATTTGAATTTTGAAATATTCTTCTGTTTTTAAAGGAAGACTTATTTGTCTAATTATACAAGGCCTGCTCTGTTAACTATTTTGAACATGGTGAACATTTTCTATAGGTTCAGAGAGCCTATTTGTAGATCCAAGTTTTGGCAAAATGTGTATTTGAAAATATTTGATAAAAGAATTTTATCATAAAACATATTTATCACAAAATATATTAATTGCTACATTGTATTTTGGTGGCAAAAATGGACTTCCCCTTAGTAAAGGAGTAGATGAATCCAATATATATTATAGTACCTCTACATTGGAATTCTCAACAGAATGTTTTCTTCCCCCAGAGGATATCTGACAATATCTGGAGACATTTTTAGTTGTTACAGTTAGAGGTGAGTGTGGTGAGTCTTTATGGCATCTAGTGGACAAAGGCCAGGGATGATGCTAAACATCCTATAATGCATGGGACAGTTCAGTTCCTACGACAAAGAATTACCATGTCAAAAATGTCAGTACTGCTGATATTGAAAAGCCCTGGTATACAGTATGAATGTAATTAAGTCATTCAAGGAGTTTAATTTAGGCTATTTTAGAATGTTTGCCTAGAATGCACAAAGCCCTGGTTTGATTCCCAACACCACAGAAAATGTACAAGTTGAAGGATGTCTGTTGTCTTGAAAATATTTTTTCACAAGGTACTACTGAATTTGGAAACCAACATGCAGAAAAGTAGATATAGTATGGCGCCAAGTTTGTTAAACAAAGAACACCTCTCATAATGTGCTTGTTTTTGCGAGTGTATGAAATGGTCTTACAAGTGCAGGGAACCCCCAGGAAGTATGCATGAGAGAGATTTCACATGTTTATTCTATGTTGGGCAGGCCTGATGCCCAACAGGTGAAGGAAAGGAAGCCCCGAGAGACAGGAAAAGATGTTTAAAAGACATTAGGATGTATTTGTATGCTAAATTATAAATTATAAAACTTTATATGCTAAATTATAAATGCTTTTGAAAATTAAAGTTTTCATGTTTCTGATCAGCTGTGTGTTTCTGTGACCAAAATACTTGATAAGAACAACTTAGGGGAGGAAAAATTTATCTTGGCTCATGGTCTCAGAGGTTTAGTGGGCTGACTCCATTGCTCTAAGACCAAGGTGAGGCAAAGCATCATGGCAGAAGGGCATTGTGGAGGAGCGCTGTCCACCTCCTGGCTACTAGGAAGCAAAGAGCAAAAGGGGAAGGGGCCGCAGGGAAGCTGAACTCTTCCAGGGCATACCATTAGTGACTCACCTTCTCCTGCCATCAGCTACCACCAAGTTAGTCCATTTATCTCAGATGGACTGCTTAGGTAAAAGCTGTCACAATGCAATTATGTCATCTCTGAAATCCTGCATTAGCACTGGAACTTTGGGGGCGGGCAACTCATATCCAAACCATAATAACTTTTTAATACTGGTGTCTGTTAGTCACCTTTTTGTCACCATAATATGCCTGAGATAATTATCTTATAGAAATTATCTTATAAACATAAAAGTTTTATTTGGACTCTTCAGTTTTGGAGGTTCTGGTCTACACTGAAGCAGACCTATTGCCTTTGATCTCTGGTGGATGTGCATTTGGCACTGGTGGGGATTACTTTGTAGAGTGAACTGTTCATCTTATGACTAGGAAACAGAGAAAGGAAGAGGCTGGTGTCCCACAATCCCCTCTGGGGGCATATCCCCAGTGACCTACAGGTCTCTCATAAGGCTCCTTCTCCTAAAGGTCCTACCACCTCCCAACAGTGATACCTGGGGACCACGCCTTTAATGTGTGGATCTTTGGAGGTCTTTGACATCCACATCATATCATGGTGATATTCAACATATACTAAAGCAAAAAACAAAGTATTTCTCACCTTTTGAAGATTCTCTATGATCTGTGGGAAATTAGGCTCATACAGAGGAAGCTTACAAAGTAACTCAGAGAGTGAACCAAGACAGAAGGTCTTGCTCCCCACAACTCCAGGGAGATTTGTACCTAAATGGAAAAGCAATCAACAGAGTACCACCTTCCCTGGGGATTGTTGGTGAAATGTCAGCAGCTGGATTTACAACATGCCAATGTAAGGACATTTGTCCCAGGAGCAGCAGGAAGTGAGCACTGGGGATGTGAGAAGACCACATGGAGGCAGAGAATGAGAGTTACTTCAGAGAGTGGGAAAATGAACTTTCCTAAGGAGTTTTTTTTTTTTTTTTTTTAAAGTAAGTATTGCTGTGGGCTGAACTCTTACATTCTTGAGCTGTTTCTTTTAGAAAGAGTATACAACAAAGACCTGCTTTCAGAACTTTCAGAACAAAGCTGTTATTCCTCACCCCAGCTCCAGCTGTCTTCTAGAAGGGAGCTGAACTTCCCCAGCCGGGATCATCGTGGTCATGGGTGTTCCATGAAGGGGAGGGGGCTCCTCATAGGGACCAGAGCACACCTTCAGAGCTCTTGGTTGTTCCATTGGGAGAAAAACAGAGATGGCAATTTTAGAAAGACTTTAAAAGGCTAAGGGACTAGAATTCATGGGTTTTGAAATGTTGGTAATATTTTAAAAATAGAGTCAAGAGACATGGAGCTTCTAAGGTCAGAAGTCAAGATAATCAAGGGCTTTCAGAAAGGAAAGAAGAACAAAATGCCAGACGGTTAAATAGCCTCAGTGTCTTCTTATGTTAAATTTTTCTGTCTTTAATTTGATTTAGTAAAGAGCAATCTGTTTATTTAAATTGTATTTGTCAGAGAAAGCAAGGGCAAATTAAGAAAAGGCACCATCCACAGAATGATTCATAAAAGATATGTATCTCAGATCATGTTTCCAAAAAGCTTACATTGTGAGTTCCAGTTTCTCAGTCTACCATGTTGAACACAGCTCAGCATTTGATGAGCGCCTGCTGTTTCCCAGGTTCCAGGCTGCAAGGTGGAGGTGTCAAGCTTGTCTTCACATGCTGTGTGTAGTGAGGAAGACAAGGTACACACGTGGCCCACTGAGTAGAGCACTCTCTTGCTATAGCAATGCAAAATAAAAGGCTGGGATAATTAATTATAAAATAAAAAGAGATGTGAATAAAAAGTTTCTGTCATTGGAGCTACAACTCATGGAGTGTCTTATTTAGCCCTGGCGTGAGGAGATTCAGTATGAGAAAAGGTTGATCCTACAGAATTATTGACAATATTATATTTCCTCCCGTTGACTGAAGAGATGGGGCTGTACCTTACAGTGTAAACATGATCTCATCCAAGTAACTGTAGTCATTTTCAAATTGTGAAGAAATAAATGAGCAAATCAACAATGTTCATAGAAAAGCAAGCTACTCTCTCTTTGTTTTGGGTAGGGGTAACTTTTGTGACAAATGATTTTTACATGAAAGATAATTTTCCTTTGCACACACTTATTTTTATTTACTCTTTGGCCTGTTATTTGGCAAAATATTTGTAGTTCCAAAAGTCCATTCTGACTGGCTTTTTGATTATGACTTTCCTCCATTAGGGAATGTAATTGTGTTTTATCTGAGAATTCAGGGAGTGTACCAACCCTTCTGAATCCAGGCATATAATCTGGTCTATGTTTTATTCCAATTCATTTCTAAAGTAAGATAATCTATCCATTTTTAGAGCACTATTATCAAATATGTAATCCAAATGGAACTGTCACTTTTGATAAAGTTTTTTTCTTTTTCTTTTTCTATTTTTGTATCAATGCTTTCCTAAAGGATTCATGTGAAAATGTTTACTCAGTAGTTCTGGTGCTTAATAATATTTATTGTAATTATCTGTAAAATTAACTAGTCATTCACTAAGTTCTGAGTGGGAAATTCTTTTAAGGTTATAAAGAAATAAAGAACATAAATCTTAAAAAATTAACCCAGGTTATTACAATCCTTTTCAGAATGATTCATAGTGGAGTGAAACTTTGTAGATTTTTTCAGGTACAAGGAACAAGGACATGAGAGCTTTTTAAATTTGACATATCTCTATGTTGTGCAAAGGAAGCAAAGGCACCAAATTCAATCTACTTGTATACATGAATATATCATTGTATAGAACTTAAATCTACACATTATCTACAAGATGTCTACAAGAAACTACTTTTCTGAATGTTGTCATTTATGACAACATGGGTGGAATTGGAGATCATTCTTTTCATTGCAATAAGCAGAAAAAGATAAGTACCACATAATCTCACTATCATATATGATATAAAAAAGTTGAACTCATGAAGTTTCCAGTAGAAAGGTGGTTACCAGAGGCTTGGAGAGTAGGAGGGAAGGATATTTGGGGAGAGGTTGATCAATGGGTACTAACTTGTCATTAGGAGTAAGAAGTTCTGGTGTGCTAGTGTATAGTAGAGTGACTAGAGATGACAATTATGTACTATATGTTTCAAAAAATTGGAAGAAATTTTGAATATTTTCACCATAAAGAAATGATAAATGTTTGAGGAGATACATATGTTTGCTTTGCTTTGAAGTTTACACAATTTATACAAGTATGGAAACCACAGTAGCTAAATAAATTAGAAGTGAAACTTAGTTTCATAAAGAAATGGATGGGCTAAGCTGATATGATTTCTTTAGATATATCACAAGAAAACTGGAGTGATTATGTAAGTATGAGAAAAATTTTCTGCTTTTTCAGAACAAGGACTATTTCCAGACGTAAGAAGACAGTTGATAAAGACAAAAGAAGTTAATTCAATAAAAATACATAACTATTTCAAATATGTGTGCCTCAAATGATGGAGTTTAAAATACATGAATAAAAATACATAATGATAGAAACACTTTCTTCTCAGAAATTAATAAAACACAGATAATTAATATGAAATAAATCAATTGAACAGTACTCTCAACCAAGTCAATCAAATGGACATTTTTCAATCGCTCCATTTAAGAGAACCATAAGAGACACTCTAGCAAGTACATTTTGTATTTCCACAAATATAGATCATATGTTGTACAATAAAACAAGGTTTAAGACTCAAAAAACTTAAAATTATGCATATTCTCTCTAACCTCAATGGAATTGCATTAAACTAGGAGTGTCCCATATCTTGAAAATCCCCAAATGGTGAAAATTAAACATCACAGTTCTAAATAATTGATGGGTGAAAGAAGTTACTAAAAGGAAAATAGTAAAATATTTTAAACTCAATTAACATGAAGAAATAGAACTGTAAAAACAAACAAACAAAAAATACCAGTTTGTGTGATTCATGTAAAGCTTTATTTAGAGGAAAATTTATAGCTTTAGTCTTAGAAGCAAAGATTTAAAGATATGATTCTAAAACTAAACATACACTTACCATATGACCTGGGAAGTTCGTTCTTTTTAAATATTTTTATTAGTTGTTGATGGACATTTATTTTATTTACTTATTTATATATGGTGCTGAGAATTGAGTTCAGTGCCACACACATGCTAGGCAGGCAAGCACTCTATCACTGAGCCACTACCCCAACCCCAGAAATTTCACTCTTATACAGTCACTGAAATAAATAATGACCCTGCAAAGACTTGTGTGAATATTCTTTGAGTGTTAATAGAAGTTTTATTCATAATAGTCAAAATGTGAAAACAACTCCGAATGGAAATCAAATGGTAACTGGATAAACTGTGGTATATCTATACAATGAAATGCAAACTCAGAAAAATAAAAAGGAACAAATGGATGATACATTCAACAACACAGATGAATCTCAAAAAATATTACACCAAGTGATGGAGGTCAGGCACAGTTAGGTGCATAGTGTCATTCATATGAGATTATAGAAAAGACAAATCTAGTTCCTGTCACAAAAGGCATATCAGGGTTCCTTGGGCAGTATAAGGGTGGGTGGGGACTACAGTAAATTAGTCCAAGGGAGTGTTCTGGGAGATTAGACACCCTGTATCTTGAGAGTGCTGGTATAAGGTGCCTGGATTGGTCATATTGCATCAAACTGTTTACTTAGAATGAATCAGTTTATTAAATATAAATCATAGTAGTTCATAAAGTTAACTAAACAGAATAAAAAAAAATCTAATTGGCTATAAAAGACAAAACAAATGTCCTTTTTTTTCTTTCTTGTCTCCATTGGCTCTGCTGAGGGTGCCCTAGAACATTCCCCTCTCTGACCACTGTTCTGTGCTCATGAGTCCAGGAAGTGTGCTGGCTCTGAAGTCCCTTGGTCCAGTTCACCCCGTGTGCAGAATTTGGCAAATGTTCTAATTTTGCACCATGGAGTCACGACCATAGGCTATTTTCAGAATAATCTTTCCTTCCCTATTTTTAGCTCCTTTTTTGTGCACTTTGGTGATTCATTCAGGAAGAAGAGGAATAAAAATGAAGACTTTTCTGTAAAGCTGCAACAGAAGTGAAAAAACTCCTCTCAAGTTTTCAATAAAAATTTTAGTTAATTCTTCCTAACACATAGCAAGATTGTTTGATCTTGTTGCATTAAAAAAATCAGATATTAGGTATGGAGTCAGTAGCATGTATTAAAAGCAAGCAAAAAAAAATATTGTGTGAAACTCTTATGCCAGTGGGAAGAAGATATTGCTTGGATTTACACTTCAACTTCTTAATATAAACTAGGGTTTCTCATAATATGTTGATACTCTTGTCCCTTTGAATAGGATCTGGGCCAGCTGATGCAGTCTGGGTGCTTGTCCATGCTCCACCTGAAGTACAAAATTCCTTTCCATAAAAAGTTTTAGAATTGCAATCTAGATATAAAATGTAAAACCATTTGTCTTGAATTTCAGGTTATTAACACCAATACATTTTTTAAAAAGAAAAATAATTTGAAAATTCCCATGATATTGTATCTTAATCAGTTTTTACCCAGAAATGTTCCTTTATATATTATTGTTCTAAATATCAAAGTGGTGGGTATTTATGTAGCTGGATAAATTTAAGGAGATTTTTGTGTGTTTCTTGGATTCAAATTTATAGACAGAACAAACTGAAGTTCCATTTATATGTCTTAAGTGATTTTGTGATAGTAGGAGCAAATGTGACTCCATTTTGTTTTATGACTTCATCCTGCAAAACAACCATGCCAAGTAGAAGAGTCATGACTGGAGCAAGATGTTCTTTTCCTTTTGCTATAGAAACCTTTAAGAACGGGGAACTACCTAATAGGGTATTGTTTCTGTAACTAGGGTAACAGGGCTCTATTTCTGTAACTGGGGTGACTGGGCTAACTGTGATTGGTTAGGCTTCCCTCCTCTTGACTGCACTGTCCGGCTTCTGTAACCTGGCTTGCTTGCATTGGCTAGACCCCTTCCCCAACATCCCTTTTGCGGTTTTTAGGCTTATAAGGAGTGCCCTTGTGCGGGGCTGATCAGGGGAACAGCTTTGTGTTCTGGTCAGCTGCCACCGGTGTGCTTCAATAAAGGCTTGATTTGATTATACGTGAGTGGTCTGGAAGTCAGTGTATGAAACCCTGGGACGAAGCTTTAACTATAACAATTTTCAAACAAAACTCCTAGGCTAGATAATTTTCTGTCATCTGTTCTTCTCCTTCCTGAAATTGGCAATGTTGATATTTTAAGATTTACCAGTACTAAAAACAAACAAACAAACAACAAAAACAAACCATCTTAGCCAATGCTTCCTACACATCTGGGTGAGGGAGCCTGACCAGCTCCATTTTCCTTACAGGCACCATGTTATAGTCAGCACATTTGTAAAAATATTTACAGTACTTTGTCAAAATGTCCATCTCCTCCCAGATGTAAGAGATGGTTTTCAACTCACTGTCATCTGAATGTATGGTTCCCTCTCCTGATTTATATGTTGACATGCTTACATCCAAGATGATGGCAATAATGGTGGGGGGGCTTTGCGTGAGGTGACAATGTCTTAAGAGCAGAACCTTCATGAATGGAATTAATGCCCTTATAAGAGACACCCATGGGAATTGTCTTGCCATTTCCACCATGTAGAGGGCACAGCCAGAAGGTGGCTACAAACTTGGAAATGTGTCTTCACTAGACTGGGAATCTCCTGGAGCATTGATCTGAGACTTATCAGCCTCCAGAACTGTGGGAAATAACTTTATATTATTTGTCAATCACCTGGTTTATGGTATTTTGCTGTAGCATCCCAAATAGACTAAGAAACACCTGTTAGCAGTTGACATTCATCCCAACTGGATTCATTTGGAACATATCTCTTGTCTGACTTTTCTTGCAGCAAATTTCTGACAATCTTAATTTAGGATCCATTAGTGAGGACTACAGCAGGTGTTTCTGTTCCCATTCATCTAACAACTTCCCACATCAGCCAAATTGGCTCCTGATGTATTTATGCAAAGACTGCTTGGATTAATGCATCAGAACATAACAGAGAAGGGAAAGGAATTTGTGCTGAGAAGCCACAAATCAAATTAAAACAGGGAGATACCATCTTGCTAATAATGAAGAGGAGAACTGATACCAACTTTCTTTGTTGTAAAGAATTGTACATGTGTGGTAAGTAAAAACAAAACACAAACAAATTTGGTAGAAGTTTATCTCTTTGAAATCTGGATCCTATCTTGGCTGCTATATTGTGCTTTGTTTATCAGTTTTCGGAATTTGGAATAGAGAAAGACAGTGTTTGAGTTTGTGTCCTTCCTGTAACTAGCTGCTCATTCAAAGGAAAATTTTATCACTTGTCTGTGACAAAAATTTCCTCATTTAAAAAATATAACTTAGTTAAACTTTTTCTGATTTTTTAATATAGTTTTTTTTTAATTCACTAAGTGAAATGAAAAATCCCTCAGTAAAGGGTAGAAGATTAACATTAAAATGCAATGAATTATAGTAACTGTATTTTTGCTTTTCCAGTACAGGGTGTTCTTAATAGGGTATACATAGTATAATTATTTTATTTTTATCAGTAAGTCTAGCTAATATTTTAAATTTATTTTGTTGCTAGGAGAATCTTCTATTACTTTCATAAAACATTGGTATAGTGCATCTGCATTATTTGAACTGCCTAGACCCAGTTTCTGTGGATATTTCCCCATATTCCTTTCTTCTTTTTTGCATAAAGCTTCCATTTTCTAATACAATAATAATTAATGGGTTCATTGACCCAAAGTGAAAGTGTCTGGTGATTGAGGTCATAGATAGAAATTTTGGAGCTATTATAATCCATGTCTTTGCCTTATATTTAAAACAAAAGGATCTAAAGCAAGAAGAAGAAAGTCAGCCTTCTGTGAGAAGCTGACATAAGAGACACATAGTGTTGAAAGTGGGGTTGTACCCTGCTGCTTTTTGTTCCCCCAAATCATTTCTATTCATGTTATCCATCAAAACATTCTTAAACATTCTTAGATAAAGCTTATAGGTTTTCACTTGCAACCCAAACAACCATAATTCATGCAATTTGCAGTTTACTTACTTTCAAAAACTATCTCATACCCCAACAACACCTTGTAACTTTAAATATTAGGTTGCATTTCTTTGTGGTCTTAAACCACATTGTTTATTTTCTTCTCTTTTCTTCCCCAATAAATACAGTCACAGAAATTATTTAATATATACTTTTACTCCATCTGACTTAGTACAAAGGAAACACTAAACTATTCCATGCTATGTTACCAAAAAGTTTTCTGAAGTTGTGGTGTTAAGGTAGATATCCTCGAACAGGAATCAGTGTGAATATGCATGCCAAAAAAATGTTGTCTGCAATTTCACAACCTCATGTCCTTTAATTTTCTTCCCAACCTGTATTTTTAACAGATAAATGATGTTTATAAATATTACACCTATAATTATTTTTTCTCCTCCTTAGCAATCTTCTCTATCAAAAAAGCGGAGATCACTTTAAGACTGTCTTTGATTCATGTATTGTTCTCACTGAAGAAGCATTAGTCTAACTATGGCTTTGACAGTAGTTATAAGAACTCTTAATTTTTATCATTTTGTCTATTGAATGGTTCTCAAGTGGTTCTAAACTATGCCACAGACAACACAGCTGTTAAGAGGGGAATAATGCCGTTCATAAAAGCTGTGAGTCAATGGCTCTTTGCTGTCTAACTTTCTTACAGAAATTTAGAGTTTATTTGGGTAAGAGAAAATGAGGCATCACATTTCAACTTGAGGGAATGACATGTTCTTGCCAGACCAGCAGTATATTATTCCAAAAGATGTTTTGTAAAAAATACCAAAAGATGTTTTATTTGTACTTCCAAATGTTTAATAGTATCATCATAATGATGAACTTTTTAAGAACAAAATTATATAGACAGCATCCTCAAGAATAAATAAAATTTATAAGCTTCAATTTATTATTAGAAAATTTATGGAGATTTTTAAAGAACAGAAAGCAATCTATTCCCAACCTTTCATAATAATAAACTGATCTAAAATTGATGAAATTATAGCTATTTTGAAGGCTTGTAGGGACTTTGAGATTACTTGGTCATAAGACTACATGGAAGGGAAATGACAAGTAAAAGAGAGAAATAATGTACACTAGAAGTTCAAGGAAAGCAATTTGGAGAAATAAATGTTAATCAGAGCTAATGGTTACAGGGCAAGGCTGGTGGGACTAGGATGGCTATAGTTTTGTAGGTAAAAGGAATATTATGGCAGTTTATCATTTTTAATTCTGTAACCCTTGCTCAACTTATTCAATTTCTCTTGGCCTCAGTTCCCTCTTTTAAAAAATTGTGATAATAATAGTACTTACTTCCTGGAATAGGTAAGATTAATTAGGATACCATATGCAAATATTTTAGCACAGTACCTTGCAAGTGATGTTTTCACTAAAGATCAGCTTTGATGAGAAGAAATTGGAAGATTTTATACAAGAGATGACATGATTAGATTTATATACTTTTAAAGATCATTCTTCAGTGTAGGAATGGATTTATAGAAGAGCAAAACTAAATGTGGTAAGATTAATTAGAGTGACTTTATATTAATCCTGGCAAGGAGTGGGCTGGGATAAGAAATAACAGGTGAAGTAAGCAACATGGAGGAGTGGGAAAACCTGGACCCTCCTTACCCACACAGACTTATTCAGCAGTGATTCATGGACAAATTTCATTTGTGACAAACAATGAATGGTTTGAAAGACCCTTTCATGGTGGTAGAATGCAAAACCAAGCTCACAGAGGCCAGTAAGAGTCAGGACACATTTTCAAAGAGATAATATCCCTCATGCGGTACTGTACAATCAGGAAGAAACCCTCTACCAGCTTCATCCAGGGGATAGAAGAGGTTAGATTGCATGTCAGCATCCCAAAATTTCTGAGGGGGGTCCCCAGAAGAATGACTCCTGTCTTGGCCAGTCTTGCAGCTCTGATGATCCCAGCACATTATGGTTGCCAAAAGAGAAAGGTGTGGTCGCTTGGACTGGAAAAATGCCATCGATCCTCCCCCTTGCTCAGCAGAGAGAGCAGACAAAAATTCCAGCTCTCATCTCCACAGAGAGGGAAAGAGTTGATGCATGCATCTAGTAACCCAACTTCTTTAGGTTTCCACAAAGAACTGGCATTTACATCATCAGTATTGAAGCTCAGGCAATTCTGACCCAGTCTAGCTGCCTACGGGGGAATAGTGGCAGTGGCGTAGGATGATAGATTCCATGGTTTTCTCCTATCCCAGTCTCAGTACAGAGAGAATGAACAAAACCCACAGCTGCCTTTGCAGAAAGAGTTGGGACAAGTCCCCAGAATCTCTGGTCAGGCAGATTGGTGAGAGTCTTCTCTTGTGTGAGAACGATTCATAAAGACTAGAAGAGTTTCCTGCTTTGTATAATATAGAAGCATCAAGAAAAATTCAAAGTAAATGAAGAATTAGGCAAACATGTTCCAAATAAGAGAACAAAATGGATTAATTCCCAGAAACCTATAAGGAGACTGAATCATAAAACATCTGAAAGTCTGAACAAACCAATAAGAAGTAAGAAAATTAATTGACTTAGTAATAAAATAATCATTGCAATAAAGAAAAGTCCAAGAATGTTCAGGTATTACAAAGCACTTTTTTCCAGAAGTGAGCAACCCATGGCCTATTTATGTGTGGCCTACAAGCTAAAGATTTTGTCTTTTATAATTTTTTGAAAGTTGTAAAAATTAAAAGAATGTGCAACACAGATCATATACTTAAGTCATACCTGTCAGGAAGGCTATTATAACTTAAAAAAAAGCCAGGTGTTGGCAAGGATATGGAGAACTTAGAATCTTTGCTTACTGTTTGTGAAGCAATTATGAAAACAATATGAAAATTTCTCAAAAAATAAAAATACCATAAGACCCAGTTATCCCACTTCTTGGTGTTTATCCAAAAAGAATTGAAATTAGCATCTCAGGAAGATATTAGCACTCCTATGTTCATTGCAATACTATCTACATTAACCAAGATGTGGAATCAACTTATGTGTCCATCAATAGACAAGTGGATAAAGATTGTGTGTACGTACATACAATGGAACACTATTCGGTTTAAAACAAAGGGAAAATTTTCAGTATATGAAAACATTTATAAACCGTGAGTACATTATGCTAAAAGCAAAAAGCCAGTCACAGAAAGACAAATATTGCATGATTCTACTTGTATGAGGGATCTAAAGCAGTCAAATAGAGAAAAACAGAGTGGAATGGTGGTTATCAAGGGCTGGAGAGAGGGGTAATTGGGAGTTTTTGATCAACACAGTAGATTTCAGTCAAGCAAGACTGAAATTAGCTTTATGGAACTGCTGTACAAAGTTGTACCCATAGACAACAATAATGTACTATATACTGTTATACATTTGTAGAGAAGGTTGATCTCACATTTAGTGTTCTTACCATGTTAAAATAAGAAGAAAAAAACTTTAAAAAGTACTAGCAGAGATAGAAATAAACAGGAGAACAGTACAGGATAACTTCTAGTTTTTGAGTTTGTGTGTGTGTGTGTGTGTGTTTTGTATTTTTTGATACTAGAGATTGAAGCCAGGGGTGCTTTACTCTTAGCTACATCCCCAGCCTTTTAATATATATTTTTAAAAATTTTGAAACACTGTTTCAAATACTGAAATTGCTTAGGACCTTGCTAAATTGCTAAGGCTGACCTTGAGATTGTGATTCTCCTGCCTCAGGCTCCCAAGTCAATAGAATCTCAGGCATGGGCCACCATGCCCATCTACTGGTTTTCTAGGATTTTTTTTTATTGATGCATAAGAAATTACCATAAATGATACAGCTTAAAAACACATATTTATTTTCTTACACATTCTAAGGGTTAAGAATTAGACTGGGCTTTCTTATCTGGGTCCTGTGTTCAGGGTCTCACAAAACTGAAATCAAGATGTCAGGGCTGCAATATCATCTGGAAGTTCCACCGTGGATGACTCCACTTCCACACTCTTCAGAACCAATTTTTTTTGGAACAATACTGCAATTACCAGTACCACATATTTAATGCAGATTGCATCCTTATTCTGATGCACCATAATCCATGGTGCAGCTGCCATGAACACTGACTCTAATGACTCTTGCAAAGGTCGTTTATGTACTTTGGCTCAAAAATGCAAACCTGTCCTAGAATATGAAGAAAAATGTGACAGCGAGTGTCTTTTCTGGTCATGTAAATTTTACCACTTGCAGTTTTACAGTGTAAAACTTGTCTTTCAAGCATGTCTCCTCTTGAACACTTTGATGAATGCTCATTCCATTCTTGGAATTCAGTCTCTTTGATATTGACCACACTCCTGCTTCTCACATACTATCAGCAGTGGAAAAACTCATCAAGGGGCCTCTGAGTAGAGTCAGAAAAGCAGGGTCTATACTGTGGAAGGTTTCCTGTTTGGGATAGGATTAGGACTGACCTGGAAAGCATGAAATCAATATATTGGTTGTATTTTATTCAAAATCAATTGAGAATACTGAAGTAATTTGAAAGTTTAAACCAAATGTAATTATTAAAAATGTAGAAACCCATCAAATTTCATAGATAAAAAGAAAGGAGAACAATGAATAAACTAAATAAAGAATGCTCACAATTATAAAAGGAAGTTCTACAATGACATTTCAGAATTTTTCTATTTTAGTGAAGAATCTTTTCTTGAAAATCTTGTTATAATTGGATAAATTGGATTCTTTAGTAGGATGGAAATAAATTGAAATATTGAAACATTCTTAGTTTGTGCAACATTTAGAACAATCATAACTATGGCAAGTTGCATAAAGGTTTTCTTGTAAAAAATATTGTTGAAGATGATATTCTGCAAGGAAGCAAATACAGTTGACACATGCTGGGTTTTAGAGGTGGGGGCTTACTTCTCCCAGACAAAAATAGCAGTTGAGTAGCACACATTTTGTATGTTGTATGTATTATAAATGTTGAAAGACATGCAGATAGAGCATGAGACCACTTTTTACTGCAACACAAAATTTACTGGAAACAGGAACTGCTCAGGTGAAAAATGATGAACATCCCGTGTTGTTTTTAGCAGATATTCACAAGTCTTGAGCTCACTGCATAGCAACAGGGAGGTGGCTACCCAATTATTACAGCAGTACAATAAGAAATGCAGTTAATTTTAGGCAGTTATTATTTAATACTGCATCTTTACCTTTATTTACATTTCTCTGTACTTCGAGTGGAACATGTATAGTGTTTGTATGCTTAAAATATTGATGAATTTTTAACATATAAATTAGCTTTGCATGTATGTATGGTAGTAAATGATAAAAGACTACTATCTACCTGTATTTATGCATTCATGACACACATAAGTCTCTTAATTTTTTCAATACTTTTATGCTATACAACTATGCTGCAAGTTTTTCAAATCATCACAAAGGAAAAAATCTTCATACAAGTGGACATGAGCAGTTTAATTCTATGTTGTTTAAAGGTCAATAATAGATATATAAGAAGCGTGTGCTGGGATAGTGACATATTTTAATATTAAAACTAGAATTGAAAATATTCTTTAACAGAGTTATTCTCAGTTAATAGGTACCTCAATACTTACAGATACAAATATTATTTTTTAAATCAATTGGGGCAGCAATTTTTAATAATTTTAAAGAAGAGCACAGAAAATTTTATGAAAATATTAAAAAATAAGATCACATTAAAAATACATTCTTCAGGAAAAATTAGTAACACTGTTAGGGAATGAAATTATTATAATTATGCAGGCATCTCTCAGGAGCTTTTTTTGGCTGTATTTCTAAGACTTAGATAATATAGGAAGTCTTTGAAAAATTTACTTTAGAAAGAAATGTTTTCTACTTAGAATATAATTTATTATTTAATATAACTTTGAGTTATTTAAAAATATATTCTGCCAGAGATTTCCAATAAATTATTCTGTAAGATCATGAGTATAACAATCAATTTTTTTGTTGAAATGTCAATATTTCAGAAATTAAATAAGTTGAAATTCTTTTTAGACAGATTTTTATTCTCAAAAGTATCTTAATTTGGACAATAAATTAAATGACCATCCTGTCTCTAGATGTAACTCTTAAACCAAGCCTCTGTGTTTTAACATCTGTAGGTAGAAGGGCAAGTTGCACTTATGGAATTCTTATTTTCCAAAAATATATATGATGGTGTGATAGAAATTGGTACTTGAAAACCAATTTCCCTCAAAAAATTAGACTACATTTTAATAGCCTTTCTTTTGTTTGGTGTGACTATGAGATCAGGTTCTGTTGGTTATAAACACCGACAGGAATAATCCATAGAATCTCCCATATTTGCTTCTTCATCCCTCTTTTTTAGCTTGCTGAGCAACATGGAGACAAATTTAATCATGACTTGTGAATCCCACATTAAAGGTTACAGTTTGTCTCCCTGAAAGGAGTCTGTGTCTACGAATTCACTTGGAGAGCCTGCCAACCAGGAAAACACGCAACTGTTACCTAAGCAAGAAAAAAATTTCATAAGTGACTCACTGAGAATTTGGAGTTCAGGATGGAATTTCCATCAAGATTAATTTATTTTTAATACTCAAAAAATAATATTGGAAGCTCCATTACTTAGGTAAAAAAAACATAGAAATGTGTACTTTGATGTGGGGTGCTATTGTTGCTATATGGCAATGTCTTAGTGGTTGGGCGAAAGTTAGTAAGAAAATTGACATTTAAAGCTGGGAAGATAGAAAACATGTTTTGCAGAGGTAAAACATTTGTAAAATTGTTTCTCACCAAACTTCATAGGAATATCATGGATCTACTACAGGATTTACTAATTACTATGCCCCACTGTTTGCTGAATGTTCCCTATTTTTGCCTTTTCCAAAATGGAAATTATAATCTCTGGTCCTTTGTTGTATATCAAATGTCTGTATTGGAGTGGACCCAGATAATTGGAGTTTGTAGCTTTACATGCCTGTACTACAATTGTGTAGTTATTTTTAGTGCTATGACCAAAATGCCTGACAAGAACAACTTAGAACCCATAGACTGCATAAACAAGCAGGGGTTTTCATCCTTATATCAGATAAAGTGGACTTCCAACCAAAGTTAGTGAAAAGGGATAAAGAAGGACATTTTATACTGCTTAAGGAAATCATGTCAACAAGACATAATAATCATAAATATCTATGTCCCAAATAATGGAGCATCTATGTTCATCAAACAAATTCTTCTCAAATTCAAGAATCAAATAGACCACAACACAATAATACTGGGTGACTTTCATACACCTCTCTCACCACTGGATAGATATTCCAAACAAAAACTAAACAAAGAAACTACAGAAATCAATAAAACACTCAATAATATAGACTTAAAAGATATATATATATATATATATATATATATATATATATAT
>NW_025999942.1:2795743-2862880 GCF_001458135.2 Marmota marmota marmota
TATATATATATATATTTAGACTTCTCCAAAATTGACCATATGTTATGCCACAAAGCAAATCTTAGCAAATAAAAAAAAAATGCAGATACTAGCCAGCATTCTATCTGACCATAATGGAATGAAATTAGATATCAATAATAAAATAAAAAGTAGAAGTTACTCCAACACCTGGAGACTAAGTAATATACTATCGAATGAAGCATGTATAAGAGAAGACATCAGGGAGAAGATAAAAAAAAATCTTAGAGGTAAATGAGAACTCTGATACAACATATCAAAATCTCTGGGACACTGTGAAGGCAGTGCTAAGAGGAAAGGTGATTGCTTTAAGCCCATTCATTAAAAGAAGAAAAAGTCAACAAAAAATGACCTGAATTACATCACAAAGCCCTAGAAAAAGAAGAACAAACCAACACCAAAAGTAGTAGAAACAGGAAATAATTAAACTTAGGGCAGAAATCAATGAAATTAAAACAAAATAAACACCTCAAAAAATTGACAAAACAAAAAGCTGGTTATTTATTTATTTATTTATTTTTGTTTTACTTAGTTATACATGACAGTACAATGATCTTGACATATCATACATTTGAATCAGATGGGGTATAATTTCTCATTTTTCTGAGTGTACAGGTTGCAGTATTACATTGGTCATGCAGTCACGTATATACATACAGCAATAATAATGTCTATTTTTCTTCTGCTGTCCTTCCTTTCCCCCCTTCCTCTCCCCTCCCCTCCCATCACTTCTTTATACCCAATCTAACGTGACACACTTCAAAAAGCTGTTTTTTTAAATAAATAAAATTGACAAACCCTTAGCCACCATAATGAAAAGAAGGAGAGAAAAACTCAAATTACTAAAATTTGTGATGAAAAAGGAAATATGACAGAAACTATTGAAATACAGAAGATAAATAGAAACTATTTTGAAAATTATACTCCAGTGAAATAGAAAACCTTGAAGACATGGATAAATTTCTAGAGGCATATGATCAACCCCCAATGATCAGAAGAACATTCACAATTTAAACAGATCAATTTCAAGGAAGGAAATAGAAGACACCATCAAAAGCCTACCAACCAAGAAGAGCTTGGGACCAGGTGAATTCACAGCTGCATTCTTAAGACCTTCAAAGAAGAATTAATACCAATACTCCTCAAATTATTCCATGAAATTGAAAAGGAGTAAACCCTTCCAAACTCATTCTATGAGGCTAGTATCATCCTGATACCAAAACCAGGCAGAGATACATCAAGGAAAGAAAATTTTAGACCAATAACCCTGATGAACATAGATGCAAAAATTCTCAATAAAATCCTGGAAAATTGCATACAAAAACATTTAAAAATGCACTTTGATCAAGTGGGGTACAATTCCAGGGATACAAGGTTAGTTCTACCTATGGAAATTAATAAATATATTCATCACATCAATAGACTTATAGATAAAAATTGTGATTATATCAATGATGCAGAGAAAGAAACTAAGGATAGTAGGAACATTGTAAAAGCTACTATGCTAAACCCAGCACCAACATAATTCTAAACAGAGAAAAATTGGAAGCATTCCCTCCAAAAGCTGGAAAAAGACTTGAATGCCCTCTTTCACCACTTCTATATAACATAGTCCTTGAAACTCTAGCCAGAGTATTTAGACAGATGAAAGAAATTAAAAGGATATGATTAGGAAAAGAAGAACTCAAACTATCATTATTTGCCAACAACTTGATTCTATACTTAGAGGATTCAAAAACTCCACCAGAAAACTTCTAGAATTAATAAATGAATTTGTCAAAGTAGCAAGATATAAAATCAATGCCCATAAATCAAATGTATTTCTATACATCAGTGATGATGTATGATCTCTGAAAGAGATATTAGGAAAACCACTCCATTCAAAATAGCCTAAAAAATACTTGAGAATCAATCTAACAAGAGAGGTGAAAGACCTCTACAATGAAACTACAGAACATTAAAGAAAGAAATAGAAGAAATCTTAGAAGATGAAAAGATCTCCCATGCTCTTGGATAGGCAGAATTAATATTGTCAAAATGGCCATACTACCTAAAGCTCTATATAGATTCAATGGATTCCAATTAAAATCCCAATGTCATTCCTTATAGAAATAGAAAAAGCAATCATGAAATTCGTTTGAATAAACAAGAGACCAGAATAGACAAATCAAACCTTAGCAAGAAGAGTGAAGCAGGAGATATCACAATACCAGAACTTAAACTATACTACATAGTTATAGTATCAGAAACTGCATGGTATTGGCACCAAAATAGACATATAGAACAATGGTACAGAATGGAAGACACAGAGACCAACCCATATAAATACAGTCATCTCACACTAGACAAAGTCACCAAAGTTACATTGGCGAAAAGATAGCCTCTTCAACAAATGGTGCTGGGAGAACTGGAAAGCCATATACAGCAAAATGAAACTAAATCCCTATCTCTCACCATGCACAAAACTCAACTCAAAGTGGATCAAGGACCTAGGAATTAGACCAGAGACCCTGTGCCTAATAGAGGAAAAAGTAGGCCCAAATCTTCATCACATCACTTTAGGCCCTGACCTTCTTAACAAGACTTATAAAGTGCAAGAAATAAAACCAAGAACAATAAATGGGATAGATTCAAACAAAAAGCTTCTTCTCATCAGAAGAAACAATCAACAAGATGAAGAGAAAGCCTACATTTGGGGAGCAAATTTTTTTCCACACACATGTCAGATAGAACACTAATGTCCAGGATATATAAAGAACTCAAAAACTTAACACTGAAAATATGCACAACCCAGTCCATAAATGGGCTAAGGAGCTGGATAGACACTTTTCAGAAGAAGATATACAATCAATCAACAAATATATAAAAAAAATGTTCAACATCTCTAGTAATTAGAGAAATGCAAATTAAAAGTACTTTAAGATTTCATCTCACTCCAGTCAGAATGGCAGTTTACAAGAACACAAACAACAATAAGTGTTGGCGAGGATGTGAGGAAAAAGGCACACTCACACATTGCTGGTAGGACTGCAAATTGGTGCAACCAATCTGGAAAGCAGTATGGAGATTCCTTAGAAAACTTGGAATAGAACCACCTTTTGACCCAGCTATTCCACTCCTCAGTCTACAGCCAAAGGACTTAAAAACAGCATACTACAGTGACATTTCAATATTTATAGCAGCTCAATTCACAATAGCTAAACTGTGGAAGCAACCTAGATGCCCTTCAATATATGTATGGATAAAGAAACTGTGGTCTATATACACAATGAAATATTACTCAGCATTAAAAGAGAATAAAATTATGGCATTTGCAGGAACATGGATGGAGATGGAGAATATCATGGTAACTGAAGTAAGCCAATCCTAGAAAACCAAAGTTTGAATGTTCTCTCTAATAAGGGATGGTGATCTATAATGGGGGGTGTGTGTGGGGAGAATGGAGGAACTTTGGACCAAGGGGAGGGAGGGAAGGAGAGGGGGAATGGGGGTAGGAAGGATGGTGGGATTAGAAGACCATCATTACCCTAGGTATGACTGCACATGTGAGTCTACATCATGCACAACCAGAGAAATGAAAAGTTGTGCTCCATTTATGTACAATGAATCGAAAAGCTTTCTGCTGTCATGTATAACTGATTAGAACTAATAAAAAATTTTAAAATGACATAAGAAACAAACAACTTAGAAGATGAAAGGTTTATTTGGGCTCATGGTTTCAGAGGTTCAGTCCATGGCCAGTGGGCTTCAAGGAAGTGCATCATGGCAGCTGTGTGACGTGGAGGAAAGCTGTGAGTTTATGGCAGCCATGAGTGAGATATAGCAAACTCCAGTGACCTGTTTCCCTCTAGCCATATCCCACTTGCCTGCAATTACCACCCAGTAGTTCATTCAGTAATCAATGGATTGATCCACTTATAAGGCAGTGGATCCCCAACACTGAACCTTGCTGTATTGGGAATCATGATTCAAAATGAGTTTTTTGGGAAACATTCCAGATTCCAATCGTAACAGTGAGGATCAATGTTCACACTTGGTGTCGAGTACCTTTTGTCATGTTTGAATCTTGTACATTGAGCTGGATGAAGCAATTAAATAGAAATTTACTTTTTTCCCTTTATAGATTATTGTCTTGAATCCAATAGGACTAATTTTTGAGTTGTTTGTCCTAATTGTCATTAAAAACTCCAGAATTTCTGCTCACTTTGTTTCCCATGTTCGAATCTTTTGCCACTGTATCTCTTATTCCTACTTTCCCAATCTTTTAAAAAGTTCAACTCTGCTTGTAAAAATTCATAATTCATCATCAGAAAAATCCTTAATATTTTCAACCCTTTCTTGAAAAATGTTACCATTATTATTTTTTCTCTAATAAGAAGCCATTTTTTTTTCATAAGGTTATCCTATCGGGGGTGGTTCTTTTCCTTCCATAGTTTTTGAATTATTAGTGTCTGGAGATTTAATAAAAGTCCTTTTAGTTTCTTTTGCTAATTTCAGAGAATTTTTTCTACATTTCTATGTAAAAGTAACTTCATAATCATGGAGAATAGGCTGTGCTCTGCTCTGAGTTACTCCATGATGTATAGAATGGTAGTATTCAGGCTGTGCCTAACCCTGAGTTAATCCATTTTTAAGATTGTAGTCTGAGTCCAGGAGCCAACGTAGAATGGCCTCTACACTTTCTACAAGTAAACAACCACTATGTGTCCAGCACAACCATAAAACACAAATTGACAACTAATTTATGCCAACTTATCAAACTGGATTAGGAGGACCCGTACACAGGGGCATCCCAAATCGTATCAGAAACACCGGATACATGTACTTATCAACACTACCAGACGTAATCCTCTCACCTAAGGTCCATAAAAGGAAGAAACCCCCAAGACTGGGCCAGGTGGTATACTGATCCTATGACCTGGTCACTCATCTCAAGCCTTGCCCAGGAAAATCACCAATAGTGACAAACCTCCAATTCTCTGTCCTTGGGCTTCAGCTCAGTTTGGCTTCTCCTGCCCATGAGAACTATGCATGGCCTACTCTCAGCTGACAACTCAATCTGACACCTCAAGCTGAACTCTGAAACTGCCATCTGTCTGTTGGTCTGTCTGGATCCTTCCCTTAACAACTCTGCAGAATTGGTTCATTAAAACCCTTATCTGATCACCTAAAGTGACTTTTTGTATTTTATCTGCTCTCTACCTTTGCTCTTGGCACAGCATCATGTAACTCTGTGACTGTTTTAATCATTTCTTAATCTCTGTAATACACATGCAAATATATATATATATATATATATATATATATACACACATATATTATATCATCAATACATATGCATATTATTGTGTGAAGTATGATGTATGACTTCAGTGTTATTGATAGAAATAATAACATTAAAATTAACATTGGGATAGAATAAAAGAACTTGTGATTGTTCAGTCTGTGACTATCATGTGACCTAGAAGGACTTGGTGAATTATAACTGATGAAAGTGGTATAGCTTTTGACTTTATAGACATTCAATAAATTCTGATATTGTGGAAAGACATAAATGTATTGGTACACAATAATGGTGTAGTTCACTCATGACAATATTTGAAACTCAAAATATCAGATTGTATCCTGCACAGTATTCATTATATTCATTATTACTGTCAAATACTAACTCATGGGTCATTCCCCTAGGTATTATCTACTGACTCATTCTAATCCTATTACTTTACCCTGCTTTTTACCTATCACTTTGTTGCATCTTTTGGATCAGTCCCATACACTTACAAATATGCTGTTAAGTCTCTCTCTCTCACACACACACACACACACACACACACACACGCACACATACATACAAACACACACACACACACTTACACACACATGAACCCTCTAGATCAATTTTCTCACCATAGTTATTTTTAAAAACTCTCTTTTAAAGTTAATCTCTTAGAAGGAATTGTATGTATTTTCCATCACAATTTCCTCATCCTTATTATCTCCTGAATCTATGATCATGAGATTTTGACCACTACCATCCATAGAAACCATTTTTGATAAGTCATGAACAATTTCCACATTGCTAGATAATGTTCAGATATAAAAGATTATTTCATGTTTTCCAATATTCATATAGAATTTCCTGGCCCTGCTTATGGCAGAGATCATATGCCATGCTTTACAGTATCATCTTATGTTTTAACCAACTGTTCATTTGTGTGGATTTTTATGAGGGCTCCCACTTCTTTCTGTTGATCTTCCAATCTCTATATCCCACACCACACTGGTTAGTCACTGCAACCTGTAGCTTTCAGATAAACCTCAATATCTGTTAGGGCAGGCTTTTCTACCTTGCTTTCTTTCAAGATATTCTTAGCTAATATTAATCTTTTACATTCCATTTAAATTTTAGAACTAGCTGCCAATTTCATGAAGTAACATGTAGGGATTTTCATAATATTATTTTATTGAATATGTAAATTAATTTGGGACACTTAACATCTTTACAATATTGCCTTTTCCATGATATTAACATGGTATTCTATTTCTTCTATTACTTAAAACATTTCCTTCAGTCTTTTTATAATTTTCATGTTTTATTATACATGTTTATGTATAAATTTTTCATGTTTTGTTGGATTTATTCTTAGTCATTTAAAAAAGTATTTAAAAGTTTTACTTTTTTGATATATGGAATAACATTTAGTATAATACATTAGTTTTGTTTGCTATAATCTTACTAAATTCAGCAATCATATGAAATAATTTTAGATTTTAATGTACCTAATCATATCACATACACAAAATGACAGTCATATTCCTGCATTTCTAATGAGTTTACCTTTTATTTTCCTTATTTTACTGCACTGGCTAAGACATCCAATACTATGGTGACTAGAAAAACAGTGAATATCTTAGTTTCTTTTATAATCTCAAAATGAAAATATTCAGCATTTCACCATTGTGTATTATGTTTTGGTAGTTATTTTCTCTTAGACTAAATAAAACGTATGTCTAATCTTAGTTGCTAAGAGTTTTAAATTTGTAAAAGGTGTTAATCCTTCAAACACTTTTCTACTAGATTAGGATAATAGTATAAATTTTCCCCTGTGTTCTCCTCTGACATTCTATTTGATTTCCCCTTTACAAGTTGCATTGGTTGATTTCATTTTTTTGAACAGTAAACCAACTTTGTGTTTCTAGAACAAATTCAACTTTGTCATATGTGTTATCTTTTTATATTTCACTCAATTTTTATAATAGTCTGTAAGATTTGGTATAAAATATTTGCATTTATGTTCATAAAAGAGGAAGCCTATTTTTTTCCCTGAGTTTTGTAATTAAAGTTGTTCAGCTTTTATAAAGTGCCTGGGTGATGCAACTTCATTACCTAATCTCTGAAAGAATTTGTTTAAAATTAGTATTATTTTCTCTGTGTTGGTGACTTCACTGTTGAAATCATCTGCACCAATTTATAACCTTTCTCTCTACCTGAGAATGTTGGAGGATCTAAGATGAAATTTATTTATGAAAATTGGAATTTGATTCTCATTGTGTGTCCTGCACTCCTCCAGAATTTGTGCTGGTATTATCTCACTTAATCCATTTAGCTAACCACAAGAGCCCCCAGTTTTCTGATAAGAAACCTGAGGCGTTGAGAGGTCTTGTAATTTTTTGAGGACCAAGATGGAAATTGGTGGAGTCAGGTTGCCATCCTAGGTAGAATGGCTCCAGAGTTCACTCCCCTTTGGGTTGAGACTATTGAACTATTTCCACTCCATCAAATTGACTCCTATGTTCATTCATTATCCATCTTTTCCCATTTCTAGCACAGGCCTTCATAGTCAGATTTTCCTTGATTAATGCTTTATTTGAATCCTGTGTTTCAATGTATTGTACTTTTCTTAGTCATTTCTGAATAGTCTTTAATTTTAATTTTGAGGTTTTCTTTATCCCGAGCTATTTAGAAGAGTGATTTAGCATTTCTAAGTGGAAAGTTTCTTTCAGGCTAGACTTTGGTTGTTTACTGTCTAGTTTTGTGACATTGTAATCAGAACTTGGGCTGTATAATTTCTGCCTTGGAGACTTATTTAGAATTTTTTGGTAACCTAACATCTGGCTAATTATTGTGAATGTTCCATGGCGTTTGGAAAGAATGTGTATTTTCAGTTTGTTGGGTACACAATTCTATATATATCAAATCATGCTGAATATTTATGATATTCAAGTCCTTTATATTGTTTTTTTCCCTACTTGATTTGACATTTTTCTGAGAGAGTTTTTTCCCCTCCTTCTTGGTTTTGTTTTTTCCTGCCAGTTTCCCTTTGCAAATTTTGAAAATATTTACTTTATACGTTTCAATGTTAAATTCTTCTGTCCTTAAGTTTTTGACTTTCTGATAATGTATCCATCGAAATTCATCTAAAACATTTGTTCTCATCAGGTTAAAATACTTTGGCCTTGTATTTGATTTTATTCAAATGTATTTTTCTAAGTTAATTTTTATTTTGCAGCAGTTACTTGATGTGTCTTTGTCCATTTTTTTTTTCATGTTTCAATGCCCTAAACATTTGCTGCACGAGCACTGCTGGCTTACCATGCTGTACTGTACTCTCTCTTCTTTGTTATCTGTTGAGTCCCTGAGACTTAAGGCCAGTAAAGTCTGGGAAGATGCACTTACTCTTAAGCCAGTAGGATGTAATTGAGGACACCTGTCTGTTGTCTGTTTATCTCAGTTTCAGCGGGGCTTGCTCCTCTTCCACAGAGTTCTTCTAGTACCCTTTAGAACAAAATCATTTATAAAAATCTTTCTGTGGCTCCTACAGAAATGTAGGGGCATAGATCTGCTCTGTCTACAAGGCTTCAGTGTTGTGTTTTACCTACTTGGTTCTCAGTATTTTTTCCTCATGCCTGAATTGTATTTTAATAGGTATTAACCTTCAAACGAGACAAATCAGCTTAGGAAGAGTCTCTGTAGCTGCATTTTTTGTGTACTTTGGGACTTGCTGGAATCTCCTCTTTCCTCTGTCCCTGGTTGACAAGTCATGGCTCACAGCTATAGTTTCTGTCTTCATTTTTATCTCAAGGGAATGCTTTAGTTAACTTTTGCATTGCTGTGATCAAAATACCTGACAAGATCAACTCAGAGGAAGAAAAGTTTATTTGGGGCTGATGGTTTCAGAGATCTCAGTCAGCAATGGCAGACTCCATTGCTCTGGGCCCAAGAGAGGTGAAACATCACAGGGGAAGAGACCAGCAGAGGAAAGTTGCTCAGCAGGGTGAGGAAGCAGATGATATTAGTTTCTTCCTTTAAGTCCTTAGGCATCAGGGAGTGCACCTGGGTCTCCTTAATAGCTCTAGTGTGTATTGGTATATCTGGCACAAAAGCATTCCACAAACTTGTATGAACTACATGCAAATAGAGTAATATTTTCATAGGGATCTAACATAGAAGGCACAGGTAAAATAAATATGAGCTCCCTCTACTTGCTTCTATCCTTGGCCCTTAAGGGTCTAGTCTCCCCACAACAACAGAAAAATATCTTTTAAAATTCTTTTCTGATCCCATCCATCACTTCTCTACTCAAAACTTGATTCCTGAGGACTTTCCTTTCCTATTCCAAAGAAAATTTCTTACCCTATGGTGCCCAACATGATGTGACTTAGTCTCCCCATGTTTCTTATGCATTCTTCCTGGTCATTTTGGTCTTGCTGACTTTCTTTAAATAACCCAAGTGGACTGGGACTCTGGTGACTTCACACTTGGTCTCCTTGGTACCTGGTTGACAAGGTACCTGGTTGACAGAGAGAATTCTGCCTGGCACACATTTCTCTGCTCTGTATCCTCATGGCTTCATCTCTCACCTCATCCAAATATTTGGATGCCACCTTCTTTGAAAATCCTTTCTGATAATGGTCTTCCTGTGTCTTTCACTGCATTGGTTTCCAGATACTGTGTGACATCACCTGGCATATTAATATTCATATACTACCAGCTGGATGGCAAAAGGCACATCTGGTTTCCCACTGCTAGATTCCAAGTGCCTAGTGAGTTAAGGGCATCACCTAGTAAATGAATAAATAGAATTACTTGCTTGGTCTTGTTAGCCATCACTGCCTTTCCTGTAGTCATGCATACTGGAAACAGTCATGCAGATGTCAGAAGGAACAGAACTGCCATGGGTACCACTGGAGAGTGTGGCAGAGCAGACAGGCAACTACATGCTGCTACCCAGACTCTATGAGACTGCACAAAAACCAGCCATATTCTCAGTCATCCACGAGGGAACAAAAACTACAGCCTTGAAGTTCATTCCTGGGAGAAGGATGCTACACAGCATGCATTCTTCTTGTATATGTAAAAAAAAATATGGGATGGGTGGTGGAAACTAGTGAAGAATACATGTGTGTATCAGGTGAAAACAAGGGTTAGTGAAGCAAAGACATTTTAATTTAGTCTCTGAAGAAAGTCCTATTCTTGTATTCATGTTGCCATGGAGTAGCAAATCATGCGAAAAGTTATTTGAGTTTAGCTTAAACTCAGGTCTGTGTTTTCATTGTCTTACCTGGTCCAAGACTTTCATGACCCAAATCAGCTATGTGTCTCTGTCAGGAGCTGCCACATAGGAGCTGAGTGCCCCCTAGCTTTGAGCTATGGAAATGTGGAGACTGGCTTCCCTGACCAGGAAGCAGGTGGATCTCCACTCAGCAGAGGAGCAAAGCTTTGGGAGTGGGTGTTACCCATGGAGTGAGCTGCCTTCTTGTTCCTTTGTAATACTACGCCTGACCTTTTTTGGAAAGAACATTCCAAAAAAGAACCTCCCTTTGTGTGTACCCCCTATATAAGAATAAAGAATTCAGTTGGTACTCTTTCTTTCCAACAGACCCCTAAAGTCCAAAGCCGTCCCCGGATTTTGAAAAGGTTCTTCTGTGTGCTTGTGTGCTTTCTTCGACATTTTCTTCAGTTATTGAAGTAGTCAGATTTTGTGAGCCCAGCATAGGTCGCCAGCTCGGATAGATGGTGATATGTCCCCAGACCACCTTTCCTCTCTCAATTTGTACTGCCTGTTTAGAAGCTGATTACTCACAATATAATTCATGGATGGATTTTTTTTTTTACCACATTATGATCTATAATCAATGTCTGGGCTGAATAAAAAAGCCTACAGCCAGAACAGAATTGTGCAAAGATAATAAAAACGGTGTTTTAACTATAAAATTCTATAATTTTTGTCTTTTACACTTAAAAAATTGAGCATTTGTTAAATTTTTACATACCTATGAAATGATATTTTGACACATAGGCTAAATTTCCTAATGTATTAGTGACCTATTAAAAACACAGGTTGGAGTGATGGTTGAGGTGGCAATGGTGAGGCTGGTTGTCAATTCATAAAGCAGTGCCGCTCACTTTATCCTGGCCGCTGTCTCTTCCCTTTATTGATAGCTTGCAATGTGCCAAGTTCTGTAAGGGCTTTTAATGAATGGTAATAATTATGATTTAATTATTAGTAAAGGGAATTAAGGAAATTATTCTTAACTCAAGCAACTTTGAGAAGGAGGCTGTATTATTAACTCCACTTCACCCAGAGGAAACTGAGATCAGAGAACAGTTTTCCTAAGGCTATACATCTGATCAGTTGAGGAGATGGTAGTATGATGTAAATAATTTAAGTGCAGAATTTGTGCTTTTGCTTTATGCTTCTCTTTTATATCCAGCAGGCTACATGCCTTGAAGAGACCTGGATTTCTGTGATGCTTAGCAAGTTTCAGAAGATGCTTAATCAAACTATTCAGGCATGAAATTCCAGAAATCTAGAGCAAGAAGCCAGTGTGTAGAATTCCACAGAAGTCGCACATGGATTGGTGAAGCAGTTGATCTGTTAGATTCCCTTTGAAAGAACAACCACAAGGCTGCTTTTGATTTCTGAGCAGTACCATGATCCTTCAAGAGAACAGAACATATGCACAAAATGAATGTCATGACACCAAATCTTCAGTATTTTCTGTAAAGGTATAAAACAAATTAGTTTTCTGTTGCATATTACATAAAAATTGTGCAATTGATAGTTTATATAGATCTTTTAAAATTATTTTAAGGAGTCATCGTGTAGAGAGACCCTTAAAACTGAGCTGTAGAAGAAATGTTAGCACGTAGCAAGTACGATTTCTCCTTCAGAAAACAGGCTTTTAGGAGATTCTGTAAAAGATCACTTGATATTGAAGCTGAATTGTTTCTTTAGCTAGACTATCATTAAAGTTAAGGAGGACTTTAAGTACTATACACATAAGAAAGCTTAAAGTAAAATTGTTACTTTTCATTTCAATGTTTAAAAAGCAAAATCATAGCCTGAAAATCTCATAGTAAGAAAAGTACAAACTTTCCTAATTTCTAATTTCTTACTTATTATTTGTACTTTGGCTAATTTTACCTTTTGAACTTTTGAATCTTCTCCAAGATAATTTTTTTTTGAATTTTTCAGTACTGGGGATCAAGTTCAGAGCTTCATGTGTACTAGGCGAGTGCTCTACCACAGAGCTAAACACCCAGCCTTTGTTTGCTTTATTAACTCTCAGATTTATCAATCTTATTTGTCAACTCTTACTGTGTTTATTAATCTATTAGACTTCCTTTCTGGTGGGTGAATTAATCTCTGAAACTAGTACCAAAGCTAAAAAGAATAGTGATCAAGATTGTTTGTCAGGTACATAAAAGAATTATAGGCAATATTTTTATTATCTGTTATGTACTTACTATTGCTATCTATTCACTGGTAGTGTGTTTTAAAACACTTAGCCATTCTTTGTGCAGTTTTCAGCGAATGGAAGGGAGTATAATTCAGTGTGTTATTGATTTGTATAGTTGAATTTGTATAGTTGCAGAAAGAAACATCACAATACAAATTCTGTAATCCAGGTATGAAAATGTGCATTTTTGTTCTCCTGTGCTGTTCTTGATTGATACCAGTCTCAGCAATAACGCTGACACTTTTCAAAGGGTATTCATTTGTTCTCATTTACTCTGTACAAGATCAAGGCAGGAGAATTGTTCACATAGGTTAAGTGACTTGCTCAAGGTTGGGCAATGAATTTATAAGTCAGGATTTGAACTAAACCTCTTCACCTTGTGCTTTATTTATTTTATTGGTCAGAATCAATTTTGACATAATTATAAAAGCTTGGAATATATCTTGTTCTAATTCTAACCCTAGACCCCAGTATCTGTCCTTCCCCTTCCCTCTCCCCACCCAGTGCTCCTTTTAGCTTGTGCTTTAAAACACAGAAGATGTAAAGTAATCCTGTGAGCTTAAATAATGCTGATGGAATACACCTATGTGACATTGAACTTTAAATAGGTCTCCTGTGGTTTGTTCTATGCCCTTCCTGTTTGATACACTTAGAGGTAACTCAACAATTATCATGAGGAATAAAACTTTAATGTACATCTCAGTATTTCTAAACTTATTTTATATAAATTGAAGTAACTGGAATCGTTTACAGAGATATGTTTGTGCTGAATTTTTTATCAAAATTATCTAAGACTTTTGAATTATACAAACTGTAAGGTTTTAAAATAAAATTTTACTTTTTCTATTATTTCATTTTTATGGAGATTGGTAACATTTAAAGTGGGGTGATTAAGCAAAATCACCAATGAAATGTTTTAGAATATTTGCAGAGGGTAACAGTAATGATGTTTTCCTTTCCAAATGTGAGATTGGTGCATAAATGTACTTATCAGTTAGGGTTATCAACTGGTCACCATGAACTTCCTTGAACTTCATGTTATGATCATACAAATTGGACTTGAACTTCTAGCTCATTATGAAATGTAATGTAGCAAACAACAAAGTTTGTCTCTCCCTTTTTTCTTTCTTCCTTCCTTCCATCCATCTTACTATTGATCTTTCTTTTTGACTTGATATTTCTGTCTTGCTTTCTTCTTCTTCTTCTTTTTGATTCTTTTTTAGTTATACATGACAGTAGATTCCATTTTGATAAAATCATACATGTATGGAATATGTTTTATCATTTTTGTGAACACTTATTAGTGATACTGCCTGGCTAACTATGAGTTCCACATTAAATAAAAGGTTATAGGAAGGTCCATACAATAACAGAATATTTTAGTAAAACTTAGGGTAGGTTACCATTAGACATGCTTTAGGTAGGTTACACATCAGGTGCTTGATAAACAATTTTAAACAGAGTATTCAGAATCTGCAGGGTGATTAATTAATTAATTGAATTTTTAATTTGAATTAATTAATTAATTAATTGAATTTCTCCTATTCACCTAATTATGAAACTATTTACATTTCTCATAATACCACTCAAAAGAATGTCAATGTGGAAAATGTTCCTTTGCTAATTTAAGCTTATTAGTTACCTGATGCAAATGCTTTCAAGTCAGACAATTTCTTAACACTTGGTTGGTCATTGTCTGTTAGATAAACTCAAGACGTCTTTAATGATGGTGATTCTTTTCATTTCCTCTGGAGTTTCTAACAAATTTTGCTTTACACATTTTTTAATGTTTCTGTAGAAATGCTTAAGATTATATTGACTTTATCATCTATTGCATTTTACATATATTTAAGACATACTGCTTCATTCATTTATTTTGTCTTGTATTATGTATTTTTAAACAATTGATTTTGAAATAGTTACAAGTTGACAGAAATCTGCAAAAACAAAACAAATAAAACAACCCCAGATGTACCTGGATGTCTGTGTAACTTTCATCTAGTTTCCCCAATGATAAAATCTTTTATAACTACAGTATAATATTAAAATGAGGAAATGGATATTGGCACAACCCAGAGAGCTTATCAGATTTTAATAGTTTTGAATATGCTCATTTGCATGGTAAAATTTTATGTGAGTATGTAGACTTGTGCAACCAGCACCATGGTTAAGAAACAGAACTCTTATCATCACAAGTTTCCTTGTTCACCCTATGTAGTCCCCTCCACTCCTTCCTCATATTCTGGCAACCACTAGTTTGTTCTTCATTTATGTAACCTTACTTTGAGGTTGTTACATAAATGGGACCATCAATTACATAAACTTTTGAGACTGGCTCTTTTTAATAGCATAATGTCCTTGGGATTCATCTGTGTTTTCATGTGTTCCAATCATTCATTCATTTTATTGTTGAGTAGTATTCCAAAGTGTGGATTCCATGGCTTGTTTTACATTTATTGTAGGACCTTTGGATTGCTTCTAGCTTTGGGTTATTATGGAAAAAGAGCTATAAATACTTATGTTTCTTCATTTATCTGTGATAAATGCCCAAAGTGTAATAGCTGGGCCTCAGAATAACTTAATGCTTGGTTTGATGAGAAACTGTTAAACTTTTTCTGAGTATCTATACCATTTTACATTCCTACCAACAAGGGATGGGTGATCTACTTTCTCTGCTTCCTCATCAATATTGACTATTCATTTTAACTATTTTTTTAAAAATTTTAATTGTTCTGATAGGTATGTAGTAATGCATTATTTTAGGTTCTTGCATTCCCTGATAGATAATGTTGTTGAGCATTTCTTCATGAGCTTATTTGCAATCATCTTTAGTGACATGTTTGTTTATTTCTTCCATTATTTTTTAAATTAGCATTTTTTTATTGCTGAGTTTTGAAAGATTTTTTTTAATGCAATCATGTACCCATAATAATGTTTGGTCAATGAGGGACCACACAGAGGATGGTGGTCCCAAAAGATTGTATTATCAATGACATAATAGCCATCTTAATTTATGTAAATGCACCCTATGGGGTTTGCACAACAATGAAATTATCTAATTACACATTTCTTAGAACACATTTTCCTTTAAGTGACATATGTCTGTAGTCCAGATGTGAGTACTTTGTCAGAAATAGAGTTTATAATTTTTTTCTCCTTCTCTTGTTGTTCATCCTTCCATCTTCTTTACAAGGTTTTTCACAGAACAAAGGTTTTAATTTTGGTGATGTCCAATTAAATTGTATCTTAATTGTAACTAATATTATTAAGTTAAAAATTCCTTTCAATTACAATATATCCTTTTAATTTTGCCAGAATGACTCTTGCTTATTATAAAAGATTAAAGAATATAGAAAAATAAAGTTAAAAATTTTAAAACCTTATCAATTCCCAAATAACCATCATGTGCATATTTTAGAATAGTTTAATATTTTTCTCTTACAAGTGATAGAATTAATTTTTAAGAATATGATACAGCTCATTTTATTTTAAAAAGTCTTAAAAATTCATTTTTACTCAAAACCAAAACAAGGAAAGCAAAGTGAAAACATGGGACATGTTGAGATTCAGAAAAATATTTATTTTATTAGGAAATTTTAGTTCTTATACAGTATCTTACAAAGTAAGAAAACATTTGTGGAAAATGATAAGGGTTGAATTTACCATTCCTCTTTCAGGGCCCTATTGTTTATTTTATTTCATTTTTTCCATATTTTTATTAGTGCATTTTAGTTGTACAGAATGGTGGGATTTGTTGTTACATATTTGTGCATGTACATGATATAACAATATAATTTGGCCAATGTCATTCCCAAGGATTTCCCCTTTTCCATCTTTCCTCCCTCCTTCTGGTCCCTTTCCTCTATTTTATTGATTCTCCTTCTATTTTCATGAGATTCACCTCACAACTTTCTTTCCCTTTTTCTTCTCTTCCACATATGAAAGAACTCATGTGACCCCTGACCTTCTGAGTTTGGCTTATTTCGCTTAACATAATGTTCTCAAGTTCCATCCATTTTCCTGTAAATGATATAATTTCACTTTTCTTTGTGATGAAATAAAACTTCATTGTGTGTATATGCCACAATTTCTTTATCCATCCATTCATTCATTTATGAATACCTAGACTGGTTCCATAGTTTGACTATTGTGCTGCTTCAGACATGGGTATGCATGTATTGTTATAGTATGATGACTTTGATTATTTAGGATTAATACGGAGGAGTGGTATAGCTGGATCATATGATGGTTCCATTCCTAGTCTTTTGAGGAACTTCCATACTGATTTCCATAGTGGACTTGCTTTTTTTAAAATTAAAAGTTTCATGTTGGGGGCCGTGAATCAAGTCAAGATGGTGCCTGGCAGTTTGCCAGGAGGAGTGGTTTGTGAGGCAACGCCACCGAGCCATTAAGATGGTGGGGATTCCTTATTGGCTGTTTGCTGTTTCTGGATGATGCTAATTGAGTCAAGCTGTGTGTAATCAGTTAGATATATATACCTCTGCTGTCCCACAATAAAGCAGTTCCCGCTTCCACCTTCAAGTTGCTTGTCACCCCCCAGTTATTTTGCCCAGCCAGATTGCTGCAAATGGTGGCCCGTACGGGGAGCTCTGGGACGCTCGGGGGTAAGTGACAAAGAAAGCTTCCCGTCCCTAGAAATAGATAGGACGGGAGGAAAGCTGCCTGTCCCTAGAAATAGATAGGACAGGAGGAAAGCTGCTTGCCCCTGAGGAAGCAGATAGGGTGAGAGGATGGATGGCCATTTCAAGAAAAAAGAAAAAAATTGATACAGTGTGTTTTTGTTTTGTTTTATCTTAGTGTGTTATGTTGTCTTTGTTACGGAAATATAGGATCAGAAGTTAGTAAAAATCAAACCGAAGGGGTGTTAAGTAAATTGCTAAAGGAAGGAGGCACCCCAGTAAAACCAAGAACAGTTAAGGGATACGTTGATAAAAGCCCAGGAGCTCTAGTCAGAAAGAGGAAGAAAGTTCAGAAGAGGAAGGACTATCAGGGAATGAGTTACAACAAAAGGCTGCTACTAAACACTTTTCATCACCAGAGGGTGCGTGAAGTGGCCTGGTGTGGCTACCGCCGTGTGCGCGAGCCAGTTGAGGCTCAGCAGGGACTTTCCAGCCAGCGGTGGTAGCAGCCACTGGCCCTTACCTGCCCCCCACCCTGGGAGCAGGACACCACTGCCACGAGCCCAAGCCTGGACCTGCCTGCCTGCGGTCTCACAGGCTCTTGCTCCCTCTGTGCGGCCCGGTGGCAGTTCGAGTCTGGGACACTCCCCAGGGCCATCTGAGGTTGCCAGGGGACAGCGATAGGGAGAGAGAATGTCCTTCCAGCGCCACCTGAGGAAAACAGCTTCCTTCAAATTGGCAAAATAATGAAATGAAAAATTTGAACATTTTAGCTTTGGATAGGAGCATAAAAATTTGCCAGCAAGGAGCCAGCGGGGACACAGAGGGCTACCAAGGATCTTGCCACCTTCCTCAAGAAGGTGGAAAAGAGCCTCCAAAGGAAATTCCCCCCAGGGTCCACTTCAGGATTGGCCCTGTTCTATACAAAAAAAAAAGGGGGGGGGGACAACCTGCCATTCTCAAGCCTTCTGAGCTTTATAAATGCAGGGTTAGCAATATCTCAAATCCATAACAGCTGAACTCCAGTTTTCAATTATGGTGATAGCATTTACCTTCAGATGCTTTGGTATTTTACAGCTTTCACTACAGCTGCATCAGCTTACAGTTATTCTCATTAAAGTTCCCGACCCAGTGATTGTCTGGAGCCGGGGGTCTGTTTGTGTGTGTCCACAGGGAGAACAGCAGCCAATTTGGATTCCAGAGAGACTAACTAAAGCGATTTCTACAGACCAAAAAGAAGATGATTTGGCTCAAATCCATAACAGCTGATATCCAGAACTCCAGTGTAGCTATCCTTATATCTGCGACAATGGTTCTCCCACACCTAGAGGCTAATGAATAATGAGCACCATTAAGACCTATTTCAAATGTAAAAAACCTTGAGGTTTACTTGTGGGAATACCTTCAAACCCATATGTAAGTTACAGGAAGAAGGATGAGATATCAAAAGAAGAGTCAAACTCAGGTGGTAGCCAGAATGTTTTTTTTTCTATTTTATTTTTTGAGCTCATACAGACCTAGGTTAATGTTTTTCTGATAAATTCTATTTTTTGATCAACTGTGGAGTTTTTAAACATTGCAATGGAGATTTCACCTGTGAAAAGCTACAAGGCCTTTATATTGTGCTATGTGTGCACACTTGTGTTATGTGTTGTATGTCTGTATGTGCGTATGTCCATATATCATATATGAGGAGTGCTCATGAAAATTAAAAAAAAATGGATCCAAATATCTTTTATTCACATGATTTAAGCAGTTTAATTTAAATTGGGTGAACAGATGAAAGTAAAGATGTCTTTAAAATTAAGCTTACAAGTTTTTCTAGGTGTTCAAAAAAACCTAATAAAATGTTGATGTCTATGAAATAATCTACCTAAATTCAGAAATTTACAAGGATTGTTTTAAAATGTGAACAAAAAGGAGGTTAACATATCTGTTTGTTTCCTTTCACCTTTCCTTTTCATTATATCTAATAATTTTGTTCAGGATAATGTACTAAATTGTTCAGAAAATTGTTTTCTTAGTGCCTGCTAGAATGCTACACAATTTTCTTTAGCCATCATTGCCAGCATTCCTACCTTCATCCCAGTGCCAGTGAAGACAAAAATAGAAGAATTTCCAGTATTACTGAAAACCAAATGAGACTTCGGAATTACAGCTACCATCATCACAGCTGTTGCTGTTTCTGCTGCTGCTACTACAGCTTCTGCAATAGCTATCACAACAAACTGTAAATAGACATATTAATGGATTCCTCTGCTTTAAGCTGCTTACAGAACTTACCTGGACTGTGTATCACTTCTATGCATTATGATAATATTTCTCGAGCAGCAAATCTTTCCAGACAACTAGGAGCCATGCTTAATGGCACATGGAATGTAAAGTTTCAAAATTTAACTAATCTATTGAGACAACAAATTATAACTCTTAATAGTACCAGGGTGTCTTTGCCAATGGTGTCATCGGTGGTACAATTTTTCCAAGGGCTTCTCACTTGGAGCTGTCAATGGCTTGGTATCGTGGCATTTTGTATCCTCCTCCTTCTTCTTGTGGCAGGTTGTTTATGGTGTTTGTGTAAAAACCACTATGATAGTCTTTATCCACAAGTATGGCTAAATATGTTGGGCTGGTAGTCAAAGACGGCTAAGGTCCAATTACAATGGTACCAACCTAAGCCAGGAGGCTGACGATTTGAGGTCAGACCATCCAATGACGGGTAAGGACCATATGTAGTATTGGACAACCTAAAACAGGCATGGTCCCTAAACCACATACTTGTTGTTTAATAAAACAAAAGTGGGGAGATGTTGGGGGCCACAAATCAAGTCAAGAGGCGCCTGGCAGTTTGCCAGGAGGAGTGGTTTGTGAGGCAATGCCACCGAGCCATTAAGATGGTGGGGATTCCTTATTGGCTGATTGCTGTTTCTGGATGATGCTAATTGAGTCAAGCTGTGTGTAATCAGTTAGGTATATATACCTCTGCTGTCCTGCAATAAAGCAGTTCCTGCTTCAAACTTCAAGTTGCTTATCACCTTCCGGTTATTCTGCCCAGCCAGACTGCGGCAGTTTCAAATTTATTATACTAGCTCTATCTCATGAAGATAGCCATCTGTTTTATATGATTCCCCTATTTATCTTTATTCCAAATTCCATTGTTTTTACCTTATGAACATTGATAATATACCTTCACAATATTCACATTCTATGCTCTCAATGTGATTCCCACAGTATGTTTTTTCTTTGGGAAGCTCTACTGTCCACAGGCTGTTTTGTGAAACTGCCTTTCCCATGGCCCTCTCATGCACCACATTGTCACTATAGTCAAAACCAATTGATATGTATTTTATACACGACCATTACTTTCTGTGTACTTCCCCATCATCGATGGATCCCATACAGCTGTGTTCCCATAAGTTATGTTGTCCAGACATTATAACTAGTTTAGTTTGTGTAAGAATATTCTACGATGCTTGCACAAGTGTGAATTCATCTCTGATGATTTCTCAGACTGGATCCCCATTGTTAAGTGACACATGACTGTGATTCTACTCCCTTGATTATGTTGTTTAAGTACCCTGCATCCTTACTTATTTCCTTTTGACCATTTGATCTGTACTTGAATGTCTACTATTGCAGTGTTTTTATGTCATTTCGAATCTCCTGTCTTTTTGCATCATGGTTTATAAATATTTCTAAGCATTATATTGGCATTTGAAATATGGCTTTTAGCATTAAAATGTGCCTTTCTTTTTACATTGGGTACTTTAGGCTTGAATTCTACTTGGATATATTGATATCACTTTTATTTTTATGTCATTTCTATGTTTGTGATGTACCTTTATCTAGACCTTAATTCTTAAGTTTTATAAGTCACTTTATTTTAGGTTGTGTCTTGTATGTGGCATGTAGCTGGGTTTTGTTCTTTAAGGCAATGTGAAAATTGGCTCCTTTGCTTTGAATCCATGCAATACTATCTTCCCCATGAAGGTACTGCAGAATTCTGAGTCTCCTGAATGTGGCACACAAATTGTTGAGGACAACAGATACTGTCTAGGATTGTTACTCATCTGTTTACCCTGGCTGCAACCTCTGAGCCATCTCTCCACATGAGGTTGGAAAGAACAGGGGGTGTGGTGGGGGGCTTCTCCTGGTGGCATTTAGACTCTCTCTTTGCGAGGGAAACAGGCCATTAACTGATGTTTTAGGCATTTCCTATAAACTTGCCATCTTTCCACAGAGTTGGATATTGGGGGTTGTAGAGGTGATGTCGGATGCTCTACTGTATCCTCCTTTCCACCCTGCTATGTACTGAAAGTAATCAGGCTATGAACTTTGCCTTACCCAAATTCTATTGCTTTCTTATCCTTGGGCAGCAACTTTATGGTGTAAATATATTTAGAAGAAGAAAGATGTAACTTCTTTATATATTTGAAGAAACTCTATGAGTTTCTATGACCTGATTCCTCTAGGCATGGGTTCTTTATATGTAAAATAATTTTAAAACTCCTCTTTTCACAAGGCCTGGTGTGCAACTCAATTTCCCCGCTGCCAACTCAAGCAAAAATCTATTTTGACAGTTAAAGTCAATAAATGACTTCAGTGATATAAGACCCAATAACTGTTCTTCACCTAAATACTGAAATACTTCACTTCAAAGGACAGTGAGAGTCTCCAGAACTTGAATATATATATATATTTAAAAACCTATAAAATTATCTCCATTATAGAGGTAATTTCAGAAAAAGTTGTGCAAACTATTGGATTTTCTAGAATTAGTCAAATTATCTGCACACATTACACAAATGTGTTCCTTTTCATGCTGTTGCAGTGTGTAAAATTACTATCATTTTTGTCACTGTTTTTAGGTAAAGCATTGTTTCTGGAAAAATCATTAATGTTCTGGAAGAATTGAATGTGAGTTAGCTATGTAATATTATGAATGATTGATGATCTCTTAGTTCATTTGGTATTGCTATAGCAGAAGACTATAGACTGGGGAATATATAAAGAAAAGATATGTATTTGGCTCATAGCTCTGGAAGCTGGGAAATACAAGGGTATGGTACAGCATCTGCTCAAAATCTGATGAGAGTCTTCTTGCTGCATCATTCTATAGCATCAAATAGAAGGTCACACGGATGAAAAGGTGGCTGGGGAACTGAACTCATCCTTTCATCAGAAAGTGACTCTCCCATGAACCAAACCGCTCCTGTAAATGAACATTGGTACATTCACAATAAGGATCCAATCACCACTTAAAGGTCCCATCTTTCAACACCGTTGCGTTGGGGATTAAGTTTCCAATATATGAACATTGGAGGAAACAATCAAACCACTGATTTCAGAAGAAGTAAGAATATGGTCATCGCTATATTTGTTTCTAATATGGAGGGGTGATCTCTAAGTCTTTTAAGAATAAAGAAGTCAAATTGATGAGTTTGTCCTCGATGCTTATGAACATCATACCTACTACCTGAACTGCTGAATGACATTTATTCTGTGTTTGTGTGTGTGTGTAATGACCTGGTACTATTACTTTATTTGTATGTCACTAAGAAAACTCCTCCAATCATATCTAGTCATACCAATGATTGTAACTTCTGGAAGATATTTTAATCTAAAAGAAAACTTTGGATTTTAAGCACTGTATTTGATTGCTCCCTGCTCTTTGGAATTGCCCTATTGATTTAAAAGATCTAATAATGATTTCATGTGGCTAGGATCTATAAACATTACTTGAAATTATATATTCCAGAGAGAACAGATAATGAATGCCAAATTAACTATTTGTTGGATAAATTTATAAACACAAATATTTTAACATAACAAATATGTAAGTTGATGTTTTATTGGACATAATGCTAACACTAATAAATATCCTAGATTCTTCTTAGGGTCCATTTAAAGATAAAATAAAAGAAGAGATATAAAAACCTAATTAAAATACTGAAAAATGCAAGACAAGAATGATGGGAAAATATAATTGTATATAAATATTTGTTAAGCATTTACTCAATAAATATATGATAAATTTTTATGTATTGTATGAATTATCATTTGAAATACATCTGAAGAAAAACTTTATTTACATATTCTAGTTAGTATTCTTGCTGGCTTAGCCTCTCATTTCATGGTCTATCCTTAGAGTATATGTGTGGAATATTACATCTTACTTTAAATTTGAGGTACAAAACTATTTCTTCATATTTGTGTTGTTACATAATCTTTGGGAAGATAGTGTGGCTTCTCATAACTCTAAAGAAAGATTGGATTTTTCAAGAAAAACAGTAGAGACAATCAATAAAATCAAGATTTGGTTCTTTAAAAAGATCAATGGAATTGCAAAACTTTTTCTAAATAAACTAAGAAAATTGAGAGAAGAATCCAATAATTAAAATCAGAAACAGAAAAAAAAGGACAACACAATCAAATTTACAAAAATAGAAATTGATTGTAAGAGAACACTGTGAACAATTGCATATCAATAAATTTGATGACTTAGATTAAACAGGTTAAATTCCTAGAGACACAGCCTACAAAGGCTGAATCATAAAGTACTGTGAAAGCTAACCAGACCTATAACTAGCACATAAATTAAATCAGTAATCAAAAACCCTTAATAAGATAAGCCTAGGACCAGACAGTCTTACTAGTGAATTCTACCAAATGTTTAAAAATTAATTAATGTCAATCCTGAAAGTTTTTACAAAAAATTGAAAAAGAGGGACAACTTCTTCATTTGCCCTCTGAGGCCAACATTACCTTCATACCAAAGCCAGACAAAGAAACTTTAAGAAAATTACCTTTGATGCAAAAATCCTCAACAAAATATTAGCAAACTACAGATGCTCTTGGTCTACAAATGAGTCATGTCCTGATAAACCCACTTTCAATAGAAGCTATTGTAAGTTGAAAATGCATGTAATATTCACAAACTACCAAACAACATGGCATAGCAACACAGTACACTGTATAGTACTCATTATCTACCATCGAGAATATATGACTGGCTGGGAACCGTGGCTCACTCCCTCTGCCCAACATTGTGTGAGAGAAAAATACTTCATATTTGCTAGTCTAGAAAATAAATAAAAAATTTAAAATTTGAAATACAGTTTCTACTAAATATGTTTCACTTTCACATCATGGTAAAATTGAAAAAAAATTGTAAGTTGAACCATTATATAAGGCAGGTACTATCTGAGTTAAATTCAACAATATATTGAAAGATTAAATAGCATAATCAGGCGGGATTTGTTCTGGGAAGGCAGTGATGGGTCAGTATACAAAAATAAATCAATGTCATACAGTACATTAAAAAATGAAGATATAGATAAAGCATTTGACAAAATTCAGATTTTTCTCATAGTAAAAACACTTGAACATGTGATAGGAAGAAACTACCTCAACACAAGAAAAATCATATATGAGTACTCACAGCTAGGATCCTCCTCAGTGGTGAAAGTCTAAACACTTCCCTTAGATCAGGAACATGACAATTATGCCTGCTTACACCATCTCTTTTCAACATGGTATTGGAATTTTTAGCCACAACACATAGGCAAGAAAAAGAAATGAGACATCTAAACTTGAAAAGAAGTGAAAGTATCTGTTCACAGATGACAAAATCTTATATGTAGAAAATTCTAACATTTCTTTTAAAAACTTCAGAATGTTAGTACTAATAAATGAATTAAATTGATTTGTAGGGTACAAAGTCAACATGGAAAAATTAGTTGCATTCATATATAATAGCAATTAACAAGTAGAATTTAATAACATAAAAATACTTAAGAATAAACTTAAGCAAGGAGGCAAAAATCAGTACACTAAAAATATTAAACCTTGATGAGACAGATTAAAGAAGACACAAATAAATGGAAAGGCATAATATGTCCACGGATTAGAAGCCTTATTATTTTAAAAAATATTAATATTATCCCAAGTGATCTAAATTTTTAATGAAATACCTATAAAAATCCCACTGACATAGAAAACATATCCTAAAATCCAAATGGAATGTCAGGCTCAAAGAGAGGCCAGATAGTCAAAGTATTCTTGGAAATAACAATGTTGTAAATCTCACACTTCTTACAAACATTACAAGCAGTATGAAACTAGTATAAAGACAGACATATAGATTGATGGAATATTATAAAGATATCCCAAACAAATCCTCACATGATTAAATGTCTTTTGACAAGGGTGCCAAGATCATTAAATAGGGAAATGATAGTTTCTTCAACAAATGGGGAAACTGGTTGTCAGCATGTAAAAAGAATAAAGTTGGATGTTGATATAACATTGAATGCAACTTACACAAAATTTAACTTGAATGGACCGAAGACCTAAACATAAAACTTGAAACTATAAGATTCTTAGAACAAAATATAGGGAAAATTCTAAGGACACTAGATTTGGCAAGGATGTCTTGGATAAGAAACTAAGCACAGGCAACAAAAATAAAAATAGATAAATGACAACTACTTTAAACTTAGAACTTCTGGGTTTTTTTTGGAAAGGGGGTACCAGTGATTGAACTCAGGGGTGCTTAACCACTGAGCCACAGGCCTTCTTATTTTGAGACAATTTCTCACCAAGTTTCTTAGGGCCCCACTAAATTGCTAATACTGGCCTTGAAGTTGTGATCCTCTTACCTCAGCCTTTCGAGTTGCTAGGGTTTCAGGTGTGTACCACAGTGCCCGCTTAGCTTAAAAACTTCTGAAAAATCAAAGTACACAATCAACAGAGTGAAAAAACAACCTATGAAATGGGAGAAAATGTTTGTAAAATGGAGAAAGGTCCAATACCTACATCATATAAAATTCTCCTAAGACTCAACAATAACAAAAACAAATAACTGAATTAAAAGTATACCATCAACTTGAATAGACATTACTCCAAAGATGATATACAAATAGCTGACAAACATAAAATGATACTCAACACCACTCATCATTAAGGAAATGTAAACGAAAACCGTAACCATATGAGCTATTGCCTCAGACCCATTAGGATAGCTGCTGGAGAGAGAGGAAGGAATGGGGGGAGGAATGGAATATTGGAAGGATGGAAGGAAGGAAGGAAGGAAGGAAGGAAGGAAGGAAGGAAGGAAGGAAGGAAGGAAGGGAACAAGAATGGCAAGAATTTAGAGAAATTTGAATTCTTTTGCGTTGTTGGTAAAAATGTAAAATGGTGTGGCTTTTGTGGAAACCAGTATGGTGGGTCCTCAAAAATTTAAACAGAATTACAAAATGATCTAGCAATTCAAGGTATATTACCCTAAGTCATTAAAAAGTAGGCTTGTAAAGAGATATTTATGAACTATATTTATAAAAGCATTATTCATAACAGTGAATAGGTGGCAGAAACTCAAGTGCCTATCAACAGAAAAATAAAACATTCTATCTATATACAATGTGATATTTTTCAGCCTTAAAAAGAAGGAAATCCAGTGAAGTGCTACCTCATGGATGAACAATGAGGACTTCATACTAAGCACAATAAACCTGTCACAAATGGGTAAATACCACCACATGCTTCCACTTACATGAGAAATCGAGAGTAGTTTCACAAAAACAGAAAGTAGATGGTGGTACAAGGAGCAAGTAGGAGGGGAAAATGAAGAGCTGTTTAAGGGATGTGAGTTTCAGTTTTGCAAAATGAAGAAGTTCTGGAGATGGGTTGCATAACAATGTAAATATCCTCAACACAACTGAACCCTTAAAAATGGTAGAGATGGCAATTTTTGGTTATACATTTTTTATTACAAGAAAAAGTATATATTAAAATAAATAAAAAATAATTAAAAATTTAAACCTTCGGTAGTGCATATAAGCTCATAATCACAATTTTAAAAATTATTTAAAGTATTTGGCTTGCTTTGAGTAGATTACTTTTCTACTCTCTGATTTTTATTATGACCAAAATGTGATATAAATTTCTTCAATTATTTATTCTATACATTGGCTTCTATATTCTGGAATTGTGATTTTCCCAACTTTATTTGACTTAAAAATAGTTTAAAATATGTATTCTTCATCCTATATGAAAAGAGTAAGCCTAAGAAGAACTCTGCATTCTACTTCTAATTGTTAATTTTTTTTTATTTGTAGATGGACACAATAGCTTTATTTTATTCATTTATTTTTATGTGCTGCTGAGGATCAAACCCAGTGCCTCACACAAGCAAGACGAGCACTCTATCACTGAGCCCCAGCCTCAGCCCTCTAATTTTTTTTAAATAAAAAATTTTTATTTATATTTTTTATTGGTGCATTATAATACATAATAGATATTTAAAATAATTCTTGTAACTGTACACAATACAACAATATAATTTGTTCAATTTATTTTCCCAGTACCCTTATTTTTCTTCCCTTCCTTCCTCTGCCTGGTTAAATCAAAATATCTTTAAGGACTTTAGGTTTTAAAAGTAAATATAAGTTTGTTGTAAAGCACATAAGTAATGCCAGAGTAGGAAGTAGATCAAGTAAGGGACAGTCCTAACCCTCAGATCCAACTGTAGATAATCACTTCTTTCTCTGCCCCTACCCAGCCCAGTGACCCCAATTCACAAGGTCAATGCTATCTTTGCCACCATTCTCACTTACACTTGAGGGCCATTTAAGTTTCCGAATCTGATGCTGTTATAAACCATTTGGTATCACATGTACTTCTATGCATATTTCTATTCATTATCCCATTATTACTCAAAGAAAATCCCCCAGAAGTGGTATTTCAAGGCAAAAGAAATATACATAACATTCCAATTCTTACTACTACTTTGCTCCTAAGGAAGATTATGACCATTTACATTTCCATGAAGCATATGTATGAATCAGTCCATTTTCTCACAATCACTCAACTAAAGTTATTATAAATCTTTAAACATTAGACATTTTTAGGCATGTAAATAGCACCTCATTGTCTTTTTAAATTGCATATCCTTAATTAATGATGGAGTTGATTGATCATTGATGCTTATTTTCCTATTTTTCTTTATAGTGTTTGTAAGTTTGTTATTGATTTGTAAGACATTTTTATAAGTCAAATACATTATTCCTTTATCACATATACTACAAACATTTATCTTGAGTTCTACGGGTCTTATAAATAATTTGGGATTATTTGCCAAACAGAAATTTAATTTTTTATGTAGTCATTGTTCTCCACCCTTTCCCTGATGAAGCTTGACCTTCATGTCAGGCTTAGAAAGATTTTCTTTAGCCAAAGATTATCAATTACATTTCTATGTTTTTTTTTCCTAATACTATTGAAAAAAAATACGGCAGGATAAAGTTTAATTTGAAGTTTCGAAGCCTGGTACAGCCAGATTCTCCTCTGTAGTGCATGATTTGTGTTTTTATTTATTTTTATTTTATCTGTTTTTTAGATATACATGTCAGTAGAGTGTATCTTGACTTATTATGCATACATGGAGTATAACATATTCTAATTAGGATCCCATTCTTGTGGTTGCACATGAGGTGGGGATTCACTGTGGTGTATTCATATATGAACAAAGGAAAGTTATGTCAGATTTATTTCACTATCTTTCCTATTCCTATTCCCACTCCCTTCCCTTCATTCCCCTTTGTCTAATCTACTGAATTTCTATCCCCTCCCCACACCCTTGTTGTGTGTTAGCCTCCACATATCAGAGAACATCCAACCTTTGTTTTTTTGGGATTGGTTTATTTCACTTAGCATGATAGTCTCCATATTTTAGTGACTCCCATCACTGAGTCTCAACTTCAGGATTATACTTGACTTGGTTAGAGAAAATGTTACTCCTTATTTTTGAAAGCTGCAAAAGAGGTTGTGAAGGAGGATGTGTGTATGGAAGGGGTGGAGTTAATAGATGGGGCAATTCCTGCATCTATATAGTGTGAGAAATGCCTGTCTCCCAGTTCTTCTCCACATTCCAACTTACTTTTACATTTCAGTGACTGCAATGGGACTTTGCAGTGATCCACATCTTCATTTGTCCACATCCCTGCAGGTGATTGTTTTATAAATCATTTCATCAGAACATATGCAAATTCCTTTCCCTCAGCTTTGAATAATGACTCCCTCAAAGTTCTTCAAGCATCTTCCCTTAAGCATCTACCTACTACCTAATCCCCAGACTATGTGTCATGTTTCAGGTTTTGTAATGGGCATTCTACTCTTCAGAACCAAACCTTGTTTCAGTTATCTATTGCTTCCTAAGAAACTTCTACAAAATCTAGTGATTTAAAAACAAAACCGTGTTATTATATATCATGATTTTGTGGGTCAGGAATTTGGAATTTGGAGGACTGGACAATTCTCCATGTTACTAAACTGGTTATACTTTGTCCACTGCCAACCACCAAAACACTGTATTTACGAGCTCCCAAACTTAAATCCACCTTGCCAAGGATAGAGTTTAGGGGTATTTGTTTGATAAAGAAACAGGTGGTGTGAGGCATGGGGAAAAGTGGTTGGAGGTGAGGAAAGGCAAATCACTGGTGGTCTGCACATGTGTAATCAAACCTCACAGCTCTTCATTAGTTGCATGCTCAGAAAATGATGGCATTAGCATGACCCTTGGGTGGAGTTTTGCCTCTCTGACATCAAAAGGACCCCCAGGAGACACTTCTGCAAGTTCAAGTGAGGGGATTGGTTGCTTCAGTCAGTTTGAGATAGACAAGGCTATCCTCAATTCCCTAAGAAAGCACTGAAACAGCCACTACCAAAGTGACCTTGCATCAGAGGTACTATGTATAGTGAATGTAAGTATAAATAACTGAGACAGGAGCAGACCTCAAAAGGATCAGCAAGCTGTCTTAAGCATTGGTGGAATGGCACATGGCACATTTTCAGGGGAGACAGTGGGCACTGGTTACAAGAGGGGTCTGCTTTTTACAGGTCTTAATGAGAGTTAATCATAGCAGAATGTTCAGTGTGACTTAATCATTAGAGACTTGGGTAGTCAGGAAACTAGGTTAAAAATCTAACTCAGGAAAACAGCTGTAAAAGCTCAAAACTCATTCTAACTCAGTGAAGTAGTTGTAAAAGCTTGAAACTCATTGTTATTGGGATAAAAATTTAGAGCCCAAAGCTCATTTGTTTGCCTTCCCCTTCAGGACTCTGTTACTGGGAAAGGATGAAAGCCCAGAGCTTGCCCTCCTGGCTTATCTTCTTCCTCTGGGATCCACTGATACCCAGAGCTTCACTATTTGCTTTTATCCTTCTAAACTCATTGGCAATGGTAAGGGGAAAGTTCAGGGCCCAGTGTCTGGTACCCACCTCCTTCCTTCAGGAACCATTGTCCTTGGGAAGGGATGCATGTTTGCCTCCTTCCTTTCTCCCTTCTTCCAGGCCACGCTGTCCTCCTTTCTTCCTGGGGATTGTCTTGGGGGATGTTACTTTTCATATCCTTCAGTGGAGTAGCTATGTGGTCTGTTACTTTATTGTTTAGTTAGGAGACTTCTGAAATCTGTGAGGAAAATGAGTAACTAGAAGCAAGTGAAGCTAGACGGTCTACTCAGATTTTCCCTGGTTTTTGAAGGACAAAATGTGTGTTTTGATTTTTAAACTTTAGGGGAGAAAATAATTAATTTCATTATGGGGGTGGTACATATGACCTGAGTAGGATCACCCATTCAGTGATGTTCAGCCTGGTACTTGTTCTGGAATGTTCCAGATAGCCTGATTCATCTCAGTAGTTTAAGAGCCTCCTTGTATAATCTTTCCAGCAGGGTAAATAAACTTGTTACTGGTAGCTTAGTACTCAGAGTAAATATCCCAATAGACTAAGGCAGAAGCTGCAGTCTTTTTATCAGCTAGCTTGGATGCCACATAGTGTCACTTCCAGTATATTCTATTGGTCACACAGGCCAAATCCAAATAATTATGCAAGAGAACTATGCAGTGCATGAAGACTGGGAGTTTTGGATCATTTGAGGATCTTCTACTTCCCAGACCCTAATGACTCATGACTCTTACACATGCAAAATATATTCGTTTTCTTCCAAGATCTTCAAAGTTACATCCCATTTCTGCATTAGCTTGGAGTACAGGATTTTGTGGTTTAAATTAGGTTTTGTGTCACATGAATCGTCTTTGATGTGGCTCCTTGGGCATTGCTCACCATAGTACATTGTCACTTTGTCTAAAGAGTCCCAGATTGAAGACAGGTTATCTCCCCTCCCTGACCATACCCCCCATTATATTGGTGAGAGATGGAATAAACACAACAGACATTCCTTTAAAATAAGTGCAAGAATAATACAGGCATAGCAATCACTGATCTGGAGGAATTGTGAAATCCAGCAGGGTGCAGGCACTACACTCTGGGTGGCTGATTCCACCTTCTGAGTCATCTTGACTCTTAGATAAAAAGTAGCCCATGTTAGCTATGGGGAAGTGCCATCAATTGATACCTTTCCCTAGGAGTTGGGGCTCTAAAGGTATATTTTCATTTTATACTGTCTCTTTATGTTTTTTAAAAAGTGAGATGAAATTCACATATCATAAAATTAACCATGTTAAAGTGAACAATTTTGTAGCATTTGGTATATTCACAATGTTTTGCAACCACCATCTCTGGCTAGTTTCAAAATATTTTTATCACACTCAAATAAAACTCTGTACCCACTAAGCAGTTACTCCCCACTTTCTCCTCCCCCAGTCCTTGGCAACTACCAGTCTGCTTTCTGTCTCTGTGAATTTGCCTATTCTAAATATGAAATATGAAGCAATTGTATAATATGTGAACTTTTGTATCTGGCTTTCCCCCACTAACATAATGTTTGGGGCTCATTCACACTGTTGCCTATATCAGAGCTTTAATTTTTCATGACTGAATAATATTGCTTTGTGTGAATATTTCCAAATTTGTTAATTCAGGAACATCTGGGTTGTTTCTATCTGTTGGCTTCCGTCAATAGTTTGCTACTATTTCTTTGTATTTAAAAATATGTAATTCCCTTAAAAATTTTGAGAATGTGTGATATTTTTATAATACATCCAATTAAGCAAAAATACATAATTAACTTTAAAAAAATTTTTTTTTGGTTGTCAATGGACCTTTATTGAATTTATTGATATGTGGTGCTGAGGATCGAACTCAGTGCCTCACATATGCTAGGCAAGCACTCTACCATTGAGCCACAACCCCAGCCCTTAAGTTTCTTTTTGAGAGGTGGTTTTTTGTCCCTTGGGCCACATATGACTTTGTTATGGGACAATAAATAGAAGAACTTTAGAAGTCATGTTGAGTAGCCAAGTTCATATGCGAAGCAGGCTGTTCAGATTTTAGAGGATACATATGTTCTGTCAGTACATAGCAATGGAGTCCTTTTTTTTTTTTAGCTTTCTATGACTATCTCTTTATTATTCTTCAGACTCTCATCAATAGCTAACCTCTGTCCAAACTGATTTTTCAAAGTATATGGTTCTTTAACGGTTTTCCTTTTATTTTGAATATTTTTAAGGATAAAGAAAAAAAAAAAAGATCTTTCTAAAACCGTGTGGGATAATTTCCTAGTAATTTATATATATTTTGGCCTTGAATCTCCTAGAAGCAGAATCTGTCATAAAGTCCTGTATATAGGTAGTTTATTTGTGAAGTGGTCTCAGGATTGTGTTATCCAGGGGATTACCTTTCAGCATGGATGGGCAACCTGGATTTTAATCTCCTTGTAATGCTCTGAGAAGGTGTGCAGAATGGGCTTCAGAGTTATCTCCCTGAGAGACTGAAGACAGAGTGGGATTCATCTACCAGCTCCTATTATCACTAGTCATGAATTACCCCAATGGTATGAAATCTCTCACACTGATGTCAGAAAAGGCTGATGCAGGAAGCAAGAATTACATGTTGCAGGTGAGGGAATGTGGTGTCATATCAAACCTGTGTGAAGGCAGCTACCTCAGAAGGGCTTCAAAAAGAAAGGAGCTGAAAGTCTGTGAAATTGATAAAGTCTTCATGCGTTCATGCAGAAAGCAAGGATAAGAGCTGAAGTATTTATTGACTTTTGTTGCTATAACAAATAATCCCCAAATCTTAACTATATTTATATATGGCTCTTATTACATTAGGGCAGTGGCCCTACTCAGATCTGCTTGGCTCTGTGGAGGTCATGTCTGTATTATCTCTTTTCGGGATCCATATTAACAGGTTAGCTTTTATCACAAGTGTGCTTTCTCCATGGTGAAAGGCAGAATATGAGGAATGAAAAAGCTGAATCATGCAATGTCAACGGAATCAGCAAAGTATAACCCTTATGCCAAATTCAACCTGCCATTTATTTTTGTAAATGAAATGTTATTAGAAAATAACCATGTCACTCTCCATTTCTGTGTTATCTATGGCATTTATTTAGTGTGTGCTACCATGGCAAAGTTGAACAATTGTGACAAAACAATTATGACCCATGCAGGTAAAAAATTTGCTGTTTTGACTTTTGTAGAACACTACTTCCCTTGCTAAATTCTGATACAAAGCTTCTGCTCAAATATGGCAAATAAGCATGCTCCATTCCATTGGTCAAAGTCCAAGTCAGTAATACATAGATGAACAGTTGATCACAGGAAACACAGATGTCAAGAAACAACATACAGAATCACATTACTATGTTGAAGTTGGGAACTGCAGGTTTATACATGTTATTGTTCATTAATGAAGCTCCATTTAGTCAAAATGCTAGTAAGGAAAATATTTTTAAAAAGAATGTCAGCTTCATACAATGGAGAAAACACAGTTAACATTTATCAAATAATCTTTCCAACAGAAGTAGAAAACAATTTGCAATACTCAATAATATCTTGTATAATTTCAGCTCTACTGAAGTCATGTTGTATAGACATATAGGCAACCTTTGACTCTATCTATCTATCTATCTATCTATCTATCATTTACCTTTCTAATCTTTCTGTCTATATGTCTACCTATCACTCCATCCATCCACCTATATATCTAAATATCCAGATTGATAATTATGAAATAGATTATAAGCCATTTTAGTAGCATTGTGGAAGAATATAAAGTGATTTGGTGAGAAGTTCATAAATAAAAACAAACCAGGTTACAAACAGGATGTATAGCACAAACAGTTTTATAAAGTAATTTAATATGCATATACATAGAGAATCACAAAATTAGGATATAATAGTGATTTTTTTTAGTGGGAAAATATGGTTAAATTTTAAGTGTGTGTGCTTGCTTATGCATATTTTTCAAAATACCTGGGAGGAACATGAATTACTTTTGCAATTTGAGAAAAAAAATTATAAAAATAAATCTGGAGATTCTTTCAATAATAAAGTCGTATAATTATTAATACAATTGTCATGATAATGTCTGCCCAATAGGTGGTATTCCATAATGCTTGACTAAATGTTTTATTTCTATTTTATTATGTCAAGCATGCGATATTTGTTTTATTTCCTGGAAAAATACATTTTAAAATTTCTAACATGTATGATGTTGGAAGCATTGGATCTGACCACCTATATGAGCTATTTTTTAAAAGTCATATAAATTAGGTCAAGTCTGCATGAGAACTGAAACATCTATTATAAAAAGCTATTAAACCTTTTAATCTAAATCATATACTGTTTATTGGAAGTTTTATAAGAAAGATATCTCTTTAGTCTGACACAGGAATATCTAGAAATTTGAATTCATCACTTAACAATGAGAAAAAACAAGTTTAGTATCATCTTGATTTGATTATGCAAAAAATTTTTAGCATTAAAATTTTTGAAGAATTTTTCCAAAACATTGATTTTTTTTCTTCCAATAAATTAATACACTAGGCAAAACTATTCCATAAAAGATGGTCCCTCAAATAAGATGGTCCTTTGTTTCAGAGATAAGTTTTGTCACTATAAGTAATAATATTGTTTAATTGAAAAATGTATATCATGCTAATAATAGATTGATTCTAGAGTCATTAAACAGCACTCATAAATAGATAAGATATCCACTTAGGCAAGTGACAATTTATCAATACCTATGAGAAAAAGAAATAAGAATAATGTCTGATTAGTTTCTGAGTTTAGATTAAACAAAAGATTAAGTAGGAAGACATAGATGAGTTTAAAAAATAGGTTAAAACATGCTTGTAGTTTTTATATAAATCTGTGATGTAAGACTAACAAGTGTACAAAACAAATATCTGAAAAAATTAAATGTAAAGAAAAGTTCAACAGAAAATAAACATGAATCATTTGCCACTCTTTTGACTATGTAAATTTATCATACTTTCAAGTAATTAAGCTAACGACTACCTTTCTAAAATTATGTGAAGGCTTTTATCTACTTTTTTATTCATTTCACTTTTAATTTATATATTACTATTAAGTAGTTTTGTTAGCAGTTGGAATATCTGTTCCTAGATTGAAGAATCAGTGATCTGGATTCTGACCAGATCTAAGGCTCATGATTGTCTTCAATGGAAGCCAATCTCACTGATAACATTAAAGCCTGTTCTGGGTGGGACAAAACAAACAGTTGTCAGAATGATGCCTTAATTGTCTTTCCATCACTATAAGAAAATACCTGAAAAAAATCAACTTATAAATAGGAGAGGTTTATTTAACTGACTGTTCTGGAGGTTCTAGTCCAAGACCCCATCTGACCATCACTTTTGGCCTCTGCTGGGATGCCAAATGGCAATAGTGGGGATTACATGGTCAGGAAAATTACTAACCTCATAAGCTAGGATGCAAATAGGAAGATTATGATGCCAGGGCTCCACAGTCCCATTCAAGGGCATGCCTCAAATGATTTATAGAGCTCCCACTAGGCCCTACTTCCTAAAGATTCTTCCACCTCCCAATAGCATCACCCTGGAGAGCAAGCCTTTAACACCTGGATATTTGGGGGGCAAACTATGGCAATGGAAACAGGATTTCTTTTGGAATGATTTTCTTCTAATATTATGGACAAGTTGTTTGAAATACAAGTACTATATCTTGGTATAATGTACATTTTTTTAAAGAAAAGAGAAATTTGAATAAGTGATTGTATGTTATTTATTGGGAAGCAGTGGAGTTCTGCTTTATGTTGGGAGAGTAGTTGAAAATTACACATTGCTGGGCGTGGTGGTGCACACCTGTAATCCCAGTGGCTCAGGAGGCTGAGGCAGAAGAATTGCAAGTTCAAGGTCAGGCTTAGCAATAGGAAATCACTAAGCAACTCAGTGTGATCCTGTCTCTAAATAAAATTCAAAATAGGGCTGGGAATGTGGCTCAGTGGTGGAGTGCCCTTGAATTCAATCCCTGGCACTCCCATTTCTCCCCCCAAATAATCACACTTTGATGACAAATAGGACTGATCAAAGTTCTCGCTCTGTCCTTGCTGGGTCACTTTAATGCCACTTCTCAGTAGTTTAGTTTCCTCTTAAAGTGATCACAGATTATAACTTAGGGTTTTAGTGACAATTTTAAAAAGATGTTTGTGAGCTCTTTGGTATAAAGCCTGACATAATGTAAATGCCCAGTATTACTTGGCTCTTAAAACCATTGCTAGATGCCTGCTTCTGGGGTGTGAACTGCCTCTGATTTGGAGGTCTCTAGTGTTCTACAGACATCACCTTGCTTGCTGATAGTGGCATCAGATACTTCCACAAATGTTTGTGAATCTTCATAATACAATTCAAATTTTCTCCACAATCTTAGGACTTACTAGAAAAAACATCAAATAGATTCCCAAAGAATTATCTGTCATCCTGTTGCTTCCTTCTACAACAATGGAATCTTTAAAAATAGGTTTTCTTCATTCAGCTGATGTCACTGTTTTATTTTTTTTTTTAAGTCAGCAAATGATCAGGGTGGATTTATGCTTCTGAATCCTCTCTTGCAGGCTGTATTTATAATACCAAAGATAATTAAATGCTTCTGGTACTGGAATGTGAATCATTGAAGATAAATTATCATCTGTAAAGCTTGGGTAAATCCCAATCTGAGTTTAAATGAAGTGTGAATTACTTTTAACTTTCTTTCTGGTATTACTTGCATTAAACAAACCTGATATACCACAACTGGCTCTACAAAAAAGGAAGAATAAGAGAAAGAATATTCAATCCTGTGATATGTTTTCCTTCTGCTGCTGATACACCTGTGCTTTTCCGACAGCTTATTTCCGAATATTAAGCTTATAGGGCAAATCAACAAAGCTTAAGTATGTGTAGACCACCACAAAATGTTGTTTAATTTGAAATAAAAGTATCCCCTGGAACACTACTAGAACTCAACTGAAAAAGATTACTCCTATTATACTTGCAAAATCATGTCTCAGAGGTAGGAAGAGATGCACGTGAAATCTAAAACTACTATGCTTTTAGCTAAAAACTCAAATGAAGATTTTAAGACATAACCAATAAAAATCATACTGTCATAACTTCACTACCTCTTCCAACTTGTTGATACTTCCATGTTTCTGAAGGATCAGCTAGGAACCTTTTCACCCTTGTGATCCCAAAATCATGAGTCACTTTATGATCTTTTCCTAACTGGACTGGCACATATATAGCTTCACAAATTCAGTCCAGATTTATTGTTACCATCTTCTAGGCTCTGCTTCCTTCATTCGCATTTCTTCTTGCATGGATTTCTTCCTTACATGTACAGCTCCTTCCTCATATTTACCCTTCCTTCCTTTACCATTATAACTGTTATGGTTTAGCTATGAGGTGTCCCCCAAACCTCATGTGTGAGATAACACAAGAAAACTTAGAGGTGAAATGATTGGGTTATAAAAGCATTAACCTAATCAGGACATTAATTCCCACATAGGGATTAACTGGTTGGTAACTGTAGGAAGGTAGAATGTAGATGAAAGAGGTGGGTCATTGGGAGTGTGTCTTTGGGGTACATATTGTCCATGGTAAGAAGTGCTTTTTTTTTCCTGGTGTAATGTCCTGAACTGCTTTCCTCCCCCACACCCTTCTGTCACAATATTCCACTTCACCTCAAGCCCCAAGGAATGGAGTCAGCTGTCTATGACCTCTGAAACCACGAGCCCCAAATAAACTTTTCCTCCTTAAAATTATTCTTGTTAAGTCTTTTGTTCCCAGCAGTGAAGAATCTGACTGAAACAATAACTTATTCTATAGTTGACTCAAATGGAAACTTTTAAACAAGGCTAGAGAGCCAACATACAAAATCTGACATCTATACCAGTCATTTGATATTATTATAAGCTCCCTGACTAGGTTATTCATTTTTTTGAAATGTCTTATCTTTTCTTGGCTATATTCAAATTCTTTCATAATAGAAAATATACTTTACATATCTTATATTTTTCATGTTGCATTACAAGGTGTCTTCCTTCAAAATAAAGGTTTTATGAACTCTTAGATGATGGATGTGTACAGCGTTTTCCATAAATACATGTAATTGCCTCACATATTGTGCCATATTTCACAGGAATTTTTCATTATTCTTTGGTTTCATTATTTTCATTATTCTTTCATATATTCAAGAGATATTAGGGGCACCCAACACATGACATTTGGTAGGTATAGAGTAATAAAGATGAATACTTTAAAATAGTGCCTCTCAAATTTTAGCATTCATCAGAACACTTAGAGAGCTTGTTAAAACACTAATTGCTAGGTCCACACCAGAATTTCTGATTTGTCAGGTATGGAGTGAGGCCCAAAAAGGCCATTTCTAACAACCTCCTAGGTAACGCCAATGCTGCTGACATGAGACCACACAGCTAGATCCACAGCTTTAAAACTGCTTTCCTACTTACTTTTGGAGACATGAAACTTCTTTGTTAATAGAAAGATTTTCCTCTCATTTTCCTTAATCAACTACAATTCCTCAGCCCAGTCTTGAGGGACTTCCACATGTCCCATCTTCCCCATCACCTCCTTGGCTGTTCTACCAAGATAACCTGCAAGCTATCCTGCTTTTCTGCTCATGCTTCTTACCAAATAGGGGCCCTTCCCAGTCACTATACTTCTTTCAAGGAATTCCTGTCATTCTCTTGATTGGTAAAGAAGTTCAAGACCCAAACTTTTTTCTGCTTTTTTTCCCCCTGGAAACCCACTGCTATAATTTAGACCTGAGTGTACCCCTAAAGCCTATTTGGTAAAGTCTTTGGTAAAGGTGGTAGGGGAAGTGCTTTTGAAGGGGATTGTGAGACTCTGAACTCCTTCTCACTCTTGCTTCCTGGGCATGAGGTAAGCAGTTTTGCTCTACCACCTACTCTCACCATGATGTGTTGCCTCACACAGGCCTAAAGCAATGGGTTTAACCAATGATGGGCTAAAACTTGCAAAACTGTGAGCCAAAATAAACTTCCTTCTTTATTACTTGCTTATCTCAGACACTTGTTATAGTAATGGAAAGCTACCTAATAGAATTTCTGAAGAGATCATAGTATAATCATTCATTCATTCCTTCTTTTAGTGTTGGTAGTCAGCCAACAATAATGCATTGGACACTTAACATGTTCAGCAAAAGGAAACATCATTATTTGAAAGCACACATACACATGTGAAAAATAATGGTGAAAATTTAAACAATGCTTCCCATCATTCAATTTAAAAAATTTTCTGTATTTTAACTACCAATATTATATTTTTAAAAAATTTATCTGAAAGAGCATACTTCAATGGAAAATTAGTCATATATATATAATAATTTATTTTTTATATGCATACTGAAGGAAATAACGAAGTATTGTCAAATGACAACTAAGAAACACTATTTAAGTACAGTTTTGTGTATAATGACAAGGATATATACTAAGAAATAGTTCCTGGGTTGATTTTGTCATTTTGTGAAATCATAGAGTAAGTGTATTTACAATAACCTAGGTAATATAAGTCAATTGCTTGACTTGGTTTCTTTTTCATCTGTTTATTTGCTAAGTTTCCAATACTGGGAACAAACTTGTGATGCTCTTGTTTCAGTCCCAAGAATCACTGGGATTACAGGTATGGACCATGGCGCCTGGCTCTTGACATCGCTTCTTGATGCAATCAAGGGACCCAGTGAACATGAGATTTGTGAGGCTGCCAGTGTAACATAACTAGTTTTATGTAACATTTTTAATAATTACACTCTAACATAGCAATAAAAATTGTAGTAAATACATAAACTAGTATCATAGTAATTTATTGTAATTATCAAGTATTATGTACTGCACATAACTATATTGTTATACTTCTGTATGATTGGCAGCACAGTTGGTTTGTTTACAACAGTTACACCATGAACACGTGAGTGATATGTTGTGCTATCATATTAGGGTGGCTAGAGTACCCCTAAGGTAAAGGAATTGTTCAACTTCCTCTTAAGATTTATGGTATTACCATAAATTACAATATGGTAATTCCATAAATATCATATACTGTATTACTATATATGGTATTACCATATATACCATCTGTTGTAAATCAAAACATTAGGTTGCACATGGCTGTACAAGAGAGAGGCAGAGCAAATAACCAGGTTAGGAGGGAAGGGAAAGCTAGTGGAGAGCTTAGGGGAATGAAGTGGTCTAGCCCTGCCTAGGCTTATCCTTGACCAACTAATTAAGCAGGCCCAGTTTGTCTTTGAGATCATCACCTCCTTTCCCCTTTTGTCTTTATTTAGGTTCTCAGGGTCCTTGCCACCACCCTTCTTCCTTCTACAAAGTCATCCATGGCAGGGTCCATGAGTCTGACTATGCAACATGAATGCAATTGATAGTTTTTAGTGAATTGTTGAATACAGGGGGGAAAACATAAAACATCTTGTGAACTTTGCAACTGCTGACAAGCAGGCTGCCTTGAGGTCAGATTCCACAGCTCCCAACGATAGCTCTCGATAGGATACATAGGTTTTAAGGATATTTTGGGAAGAACTAAGTACATTGGCAAACCTCATGATCGTATGCAGCTTCACCTCTGAATTATTTTATTCTGATTTCCTAAATGTGTTTTTCCTAGTTTCTAACATTTGTCAGTTTTCTGTAACTATCATAAAATATTTGAGATAAGAAAATTATAAAGAGAAAAATTTCATTGTGGCTTAGAGTTTTGGAGGTGACAATCCATAATCATTTGGACCCACTGCTTTGGGCCATGGCAGGTGCATGTGTGGAACAAAAAGCACATTATAAGCTAGGGAGTGAGGGAAAGAAAGGGGAAGTAGCCAGAGGCTCATAATCCTCTTTAGGGACACAACCTCAGTGACATAAGGACTTTTCAAAGGCTTTGCCTTTCAGATTCTACCACCTCCCAGTAGCTCCAGACTGGGAATTAAACTGTTAACACATGGGCCTTTGGATGGGCCATTTAAGATCCAAAGTATAATACTCCTTCATAGCACAGAGACAATTTAAGAGAATAAATAATATCACAAAATTTGAGAAATCATTAAAGAGTTTGTGATTTAGATAGAAACATTTAGGTGTAGCAAGTCTTTAAAAGACACACATCTGTCAAAGAACAAGCCTGTCAGGAGTATAGGGAACAACTGGTCTGTTACTCATAGACAATTACTTAAATTTGGTATCCAGCACAAAGACTTCTGAATGCCCACAAATATTTGTCTCTTGTTTTCTAGTGATAGAACCTAGAATTGAGCTAGTATAAGTGAACAGGGAATAAACTGGTTCACAACACGAGACAGTATAAGGAAGACTTAAAGCATGGCTGGTTCTGTGCAGTCAAAAACATGCCATCAGATTCTTTTTTCCTTGTTTGACACTGTGAATGTTCATTTCTGTCTCAGGACATGAAGTTCTCTTTCATTTGATGTACTTTTTATCTTTCTATTGATCTCAAGGTCTCTTACTTATTATATCTTTATAGTAAGTTTGGAAATCAGATGGCATAAGTCCTTAAACATTGTTATTCTTCTAAAAAATGTTTTGAATATTCTAAGCTCTGCAGGTTGTCACATAAAATTTAGGGATATCTTGTCAATTTCTGCGAAGAAGGGCTACTAGGATTTTGGTACTTATTACAGTAAAACTATAGGTGAATTTAGGGAGAATTTCGACCTGCCCACAGAACCCACTTCTCCATTTGTTAATGTTTTCTCAAATTGCTAAAAGAGAAATATTTGAATTAGCCAATAAAGTAGAGTTTTGAATGAGTCATTGAAGAATATGAATTTGTAGACCCAGATTATTAGTTCAAGGTTCAGGCTGAAAGAAAAAAAAAATCTTTTCTGGTCTATAACGACAGCAACTCATGGTGAAAGTACAGATCAGAATAAGACCATTCACCTAATGATCACAAGGCAAAGAGAGAGCAAGGAAGAGGTCAAGGTCCCATATTCCTTTTCAGGGCACATCCTCAATGACCTAAAGATCTCCCATTAAGCTCCACCTCTTAAAAGTTTCACTATCTCCCAATTGCACCACCCTAGGACCAAAACTTTAAACATCATTAATCTCTGGAAGATGTTCCTGACCCAAACTCTTAATAGCAAGGAGCATATACAGCAATTCATTCTCAAGGTCAATTAGAGGTATGACTGAGTAACATGAGAAGTTATATTCAAGTCATGGCAGATTCCAAGCTTCCTTGTGCTTTCCTTAATTTACAAAACTTTTCTTCATAAAGATCTAAATATTATTTTGTAATTGGTTTTTCATTTTCATCTGGATGCATATTTTAAAATTTTCTTCTAATATACTCTTTTGAAGTACAGTAGGTCTTAATATTAAGACCTACTATTCTATTCACTTAATTCTGTCTTCTGATGTATATAACCAGATACAATGTGTGGACCTGGCTTATTTGGTGATGTTGAACCAGACAAATCATGGAAATAAAGACAGAAAGGTGGAGGTTTTAAAGTGAAAAAAGGCAGGTGCAAAATACTACATACAGTCTGATTTTGTTTTGGTTGAAAATGATCCATATGTGTATGTATTACATTTCTTATAAAAATTATATATGCGCTACATGGAAATTATGTAAATTATATGAATATTTTATAAATGAAAATATATTGTGTAATGTAAACAGAAAAATTTGGAAGGGTACACATTAAAGCTTAATTTATGGATGTTGGGCTATTTTTATTTTATTTTTCTCAAAGGCATTTTCTAAGTTAATAATTTTCACTAGAATATCCTTTATGTAAACAAAAACATGGCAGAGTTTCTTTTTAAAGAAATGTAGGAAATGAGTTCTAAAAGTATTAGATATTAATATTAGGTATTAAGGCTATTAAATACAAATTTGGAACGTGTAATTCAGGAGAACTTAAAATTTCAAATTTGCACTCAAGTTCAAACACAGAAAGCAGAAATTGACAGAGTATACATGAGAAAACTACAAATATGTAACCATAGTGAGAAATTTTTACACACCTCTCTAACCAATCCTTTATGAATAGACAAAACTTTGAATAGCAAAACTAATATGCTCAATCTAATAAAAGTATACAGAAATTTCAAACAAGAATAAAGTATGCACTATTTCTCAAATGTGCATTTGTGGAAATTGACCACTTGCCTTCTCTTTATCCAGAAAACAATTTTCCAAGCATTTCTCAGTAATACTAACCATGCTGTATTAACACAGAGAAATTAAGCTAAAAAAACACAGAATAAGACAGTGAAATCGTATTTATTAATCTTTAAAGGGACAGAAATTAGAAAATCTATTGTGGTGAAATACCTTTCACACTTCTTACACAGTACCTTATCAAATAAATGTTGGAGTTTTCTGTAGAGTATTTCAAGGGAAATGTATAGCTTTTCCTGCTTATATTAGAAAAGAGGAAATTACTGACAAGGAGCTCAGAACATAGGAAAGAACTTGGGGGAAAATAAAGTAGAAGAAATGAAATAATAAAAGAGCAGAAATGAGTCAAATGAACTCAAATAATTAATTACAGAGAATTAGCAAAATCAGAAGTTGTTTCTTTGGACATGGAGTTGAGGGGACATACAAACTTTTGGCAAGATGGCTCAAGAAGAAAAGGAAAAGCCCAAATAACATTGAGAGTGAAAAAGGAGACATAACTACAAACAGGGCAGAAACAAGAAAGCAAAAACTATGAATAAAGCAATCTCTATTATGTCCTACAAGCTACATGAACTAGCTAATTTCCTGGAAAAATAACCGAGAAGTTGATTTTGAAAGCAAATTTAAAAAGATCTATATAGACATAACCATTAAATAAACCAAGAATTGTATTTGAAAATCTACAGTTCACACAATGCCCCATTATTTTACTAGAGCATTCTACTAAATATTCAAGGAGCACTTGCATTTGTTCACAAACATCTTTGGAGAATAGAAAAGGAGGCAAATATTTCTGACACTAATTTATGAAATTAATCTCAGTACCACAAGGTGAAAACGACAAATACAAGAAAGAAAAATTCCAGGCTGATCTTTCATAAAATGTCCTAAATTTTATGAAATATCAGCATATCCAGGCTCAAAATGCCTATGTAGAAAATTCTACAAATTGTTCTCAGGGTTTGCCTTTTTATTTATGTCCAATTCAGAACATACTGGGACCTGGTTTAGACCATGCTGTTCCACAAGCTGGAATGGAGTGACAGAGTTGCTAGGTTTTTCTCCCTCAGGGACATGATTCTCAAATCATATCTTGTGTTACAAATTACCTTAGTGTTACAACTGGATGTTCATCATTAATATTCTATCTCCTTGTTTTGCACTTTCTTTTAATATTTTCTGTTATTTATTCAGATGCTTCATTTCCTTTCTTGTTTCTTTTTCCCACTGATTTGAAGTTTAACCATTCTGGTTTTTATTCTAGCAATTTCTCTGTGACTTCAGGTGTATATTTGCACAAATATACATTTCTCTCTATATATACACATCCTTATATTTCCATATGTATGCATATATGTGAACCACTAACATCAAGTTTAAAATAACATGTGTGAAAAAAGGAAATTAACAAGACAGTACTCACTCTCCCACATTTTAGATTTGTGGCTATCATCTAAATTTTGTTTGTCTTATTATTAAATTATTGCTTTTTATATAATTTGATCTTTCTAATCAGAGAGTGTCTTGTTTTTCACTATATTTAAACCAGTCATCTAGCCTTGATTCTTCCTGTGCTTTGCTCATTAATCTTTTGCTCGTACCCACCATCTTGGTCCTTCACATTATCCATAGTTGTAAAACTACCTCCTCTAATTGATTTCTATGAGAAAATTCTACAAGAGCCAAACATTTTGTGCATCACTCTCAGTTGAGACGTGGGAGTGCTGTGGGATGCCACACAAACAGCCTTCCATCTGCTCACTGACTGTACCCCATTGTGTCCAAAGTCAATGCTTCCCTCACATGGCCCTTGTGGTCATGGGTAAACTTTGGAAAGCATTATCCAGTTACCTGAGAAGCAATCCTGCCTGTCTGATTTTGCCTTTCCTGGGACTCCTGGAACATGGATAAATAAAATGGTCTTATATTACCAGTACCATTGTTCAAACTCAGAAAATGTCACTGGGCCTGCCCTGTGATAATATTTTGAAATGAGTCCTAAATGGTAGCTCAGTAAAGAAAGTAGGTACATGGCCATAGAGAATTTAAAAACAACGATAAAAGTCATTCTGCTTTTTGTTATTGTATATGTCAACATTTCTAAAAAAAAAAAAGGTAAGTGAAGAAAGTAAAATACCCTTCTCTGCTGGGGATGACAACTCTGTTGCAGGTAAGTTGTAGGTAGGTACTTTTATTAACCCAATATACAGATGGGGAAACAGAGGTTTACAGAGAGTATGTCTTCCCCTCTCCCACCATGCCTTAAAGTTTATAAAGTGTTTGTATTAGGTATAGATGATTCCAGTTCCAAAGTACTTAATATGTAACTGTGCCAAATTTTTGATGTCAGTGAGGGTTTTTTTTTTATAGCCCTTGGTTTTTCTCTGACCCCCAATTGAGTGCCAATTGAGGCACCATTAGTGAAACTACTAAAATCTGATCACAACTCTAATTGATATTCACAATGATAGTGCATTTGTACAATGCCCTAGGAAAGTAATGATAGTTTCAAATAGTTACTGTCAAGGACTATTGACCAATTAGTTCCAATTTAGTGTACATGAGTAACAGAAATTTAAGGCTTCTTGAATTCATAATGATGTACAGTTTTTGCTGGAAGATGACAGAAAATCAGAACATAACTGGTTCTCTACAATGAAGAGCCAAATTTGATATCCAAACAAAGACTTAAAAAACAGAAACTGTGCTTGGAGAAAACAGCATACTATTTCCTAAATACCAGTCTACTATTTGTCTCTGAAAGAAAAATGTTTGTTCTAGTTTAAATGATCAATAAAAATTTCCACAAATAAAATAGGAGCATTTCAGAAAAAAAGATATGATTCATATGCTACATGCCAAAATGGTGGTGGCAGTAAATATGAAACTAATAAATATTTTTTTTCTCTAATGGTTTGCAAAAAATTGCTATTGAGCTTAGATCAAAACTACTTGAATAAAACATACAGTTGCTATTTTTATGCATTAGGAATCATTAGCATGATCATTTAAAACTGTTTATCTATCCTTTATTCTCTACTTTGTAAAATGGTTTGCCAGAGGAACATCCTTTGTCACGGGAAGGGCAGAAACTCTATTCCTAGAGACCTGGATTCACATCCCTCCATTGTACATGAAGAATGATAGGTGTAAATTGTTGGTGTAAATGTAACTCGTAGAAATGTTATAAAAATTAAATATGATACTTGATATGAAATCATGCCTGGCACATGATATTTTTCCTATTAAAATAGAAATATATAATTTGTTATTCAAATTTAAGTGTGTACTAAAATATTTATTAGAATGATAAATTGGTAATAGCCAATTTGATAAATCTAATAATGTATCATTTATCCAATGTAAATAATAATTATTTTGGAAATCTCATGGTTAAGAAGTTCTGCTTTAAGTAATACCCCTCCTTTGTTATTTTAATCATTATTAATTCTTCTGCTTTATTGAGAAATAAAAGTAATTTTTCTTTCTTATTCAATAATTTAAATTTCTAATCAATTTTGTAATATCTCAGATGAAAATAACATTATATTTCAGACATTTACATCAAATCACCCAGATTTGACAAATCTGATTTAACATTTATCATTTGCTTACACCTTTTAATTCTTTTTTTAAAATCAATTTAAGATGTATATATGTACTTTAAGACAATATTCCTATCTGATTCCCTTCCTTCCATTCCTTAGTAACTAATCACTAAAAAGAGATGTTTGCTATGCAGGTTATCAGCTCACACAGCTCCAGGGTGACACTGATATAGATTACAGGGTATACAGAATCTACTATGTACTCTACACATGTATGCTTAAAACAGAAATTGCTTTTTAAATGTATGCAAATAGTCTTATACTGCAGCTACAGTTTTCCCTTGGTATCTGTGAGGTGTTATTTCTAGGATCCTAAGGATTCCAAAATCTGCAGATGCTCAAGTGCCACATACCAAATTGTGCCTTATTTGCATATAACCCATGAACATCCACTCATGTACTTTAAATCCTTATTTTACTTATAATACCTAATACAATCTAAGAGCTAGGTAAATAGTTATTATACTGTATTGTGTAAGGAAAAACGACAAGAAAAAAATCAGTTCATGTTCAATATAGACACAATTTTTTGATACTTAATGCACCATTGGTTGAATCAGCAGATGTGAATCTCACGGATAGGGAGGGCTTGCTATACTTTTTTCCCCGTTTTTTAAAATGCAAGTTATCTGAACCTTTCATTTGAATGACTTCCACGATTTGCAATGTATGAATTCCAAAGTTTCCTTAACCAGTTTCTGACTTAGGGATAATTAATAGGTTGCTCCTTTTCTTCCCGCTCTTACATCAAATTCTGTAGTGAACATCCTAATACTTGGTCCTCGTGAATTACTATTTATTTATAGACCTGCAATTGGGATTGTTGGATTTTTCTCACCAGAATAATAGGACAATTCCCATTCCCACATGTAGAAAGATGGAGTCGGTCAGGCTCCCTCACCTGGATGCCCGGGAAGGAATGACGAACACGTTTTCAGTATGTCAGGAACAATAGCGCATGCGTACTCACATGCAACCCATGGTATCCTGCTTGGCACGCTGCCTATAAAGTGACTGGGACTTGCAACTGCTGCGGATTGAGGGGCTGTAGAATAAAGGCTTGTCAGATCCATACAGCCTCACCTATTTTCTTCAGGCTGCCCAAATCTGGAGTCAGCCCGCCTGGAATACAGCAGTTGCAGAACATCACACATTCTTATCAAGATTTGGTGTTGCCAAACTTGTTTTTCGATTCAATGATTATAAAATAGTATCTCTCTGGTTTGATTACAAGAGAGGTTGACATTTTTTAATCTGTTTGTTGGCAATTTAATTGAACCCAAGGGCACTCTACCAGTCCCCTCCCCCCACCTTTTGTTTGTACTTTTGTTTTGAGTTAGAATTTCACTAAGATGTCTAGGCTGTCCTTGAACTTGGAGTCCTCTTTTTTAGCTTCCTGAGCGGGCCTTCATACCCTGCAAAAATATGCATTGTTAAGAGAGGAAGTTCCTGAGGCCAATTATGGAAAGTAGAAGTTTATTTGAGCAAAGAAGAGCAAAACAAAACAAAGCGAAATTTAACGAAATATAATTCATAAATAGAGCAGCTCTCAGACCAGAGAAGGCACTAAATACTCCAAAAAAACAACAGGGTATGATAGTTTCTAAAGGAAAACAGAAGTGAGATAAAAACAACTGGCTGCAGCTTAGTTAATCAGTAAACTAACTGGTAAGATCTCAATTAGTTAATGAGTTACAGAGCCTACTGCACCAACCAAACTCAGTTACTCTACATTGGTTTGGTTTTGGGTGTTCTGAGTAGGTGCCTATTTCAAATCTATGGCCTCCCACAAATTTTACCTATGGGTTATAGTATTAAGTTGTTGGTCTTCTTGTTGCCTCCATCTGTATGAAGTTAACAAAATATATATGTATTTTGTATAATACTGCTGTGCTGATTTTTCATTGTGCAAGTATATTTCATTGATCTGTGGTTCACTTCTTCTGGACTTCACCAGATTTATAAGACATCTTGAGGGACAGAGTTTTCTTATTTATTTGGATATCTTCTTTCAACACTGATCACCATTTGTTTTCCCTTGGGGACTAGAATCCCATCTTTGTTCACAAGCTGCTAAGCACCTTCCTGTCCTTCTAGGACAGAAGTTTCAACAATGTTGAAAATAGGAACGAAATCCTCAGGACCTGAACCTGACTGAACTGGGCTAGGTATGGATATGCTTTGATTTACAACGAATAGTGTTATGTTCTGATAAAACTATCCTAAAAGTTATACACATTAATACACATAACCTACCAAATACCTAGCCTAACCTAAAAGTGCTCGGAACACTGAGTAGCCCCAAATTGGGAAAAATTGTATAATACAAAACCCACTTTATGATAAAGTTTTGAATATTTCATATAATTCAGTGAATGCTTTTCTGAAAGTGAAAAACAGAATGGTTGTATGCATTGAGATGTTCCTTTGGTTCTCACTTGAATCTTTTTCTTGCTATTAATTTCAATGAAATTCAATAAACTATGGTAAAGAAATTCAATAAACTATATATATATGTATATATATATGCATACACATACATAGTTATTATATTTATACGTGTCTTGTATGAGGGATTGTGCCGCAGTCTGGCTGGGCACACAATCACGAGCCACCACACAGTTTGTAGATTCAAACAGCAACTCTTTATTCCCGAACTCACACCAGCCGTCTACAATCACGTTCTGGGGAAATCCACGTTCTCTGCCCAAATCCACGTTCTCTGCCCAAATCCACCTCCACTGGGCTTCTATCTCCCAAAGAATACTGTCTGAATCCCGTGAGAACTCAAGGGGAACTCAGGCAGCAGGATACGCCCTATTCCCAGCAGGAATAATCTTAAACCTTAAATCTGGAACCTAAACTGGGAACGCCCTAAACCCGATTATGTTAAACCGGGAACACCCTAATCCGCCCTGGTCCTTGAGCAAGGTCACCTACATTCAATGTCACTGCAACATGGGGTATGCTGGCAAGGAAATTGTCATACCTACTTGGCTAATGGCTCCCAGCAGGATTGAACCCAAGGTGCTTAACCACTGAGCAACATGCCCACCCCTTTTTATTTTTTTTTGTTTTGAGACAGGTGTCACTAAATTGCTGAGGCTGAGTTTGAGCTTGCAATCTTCCTGTCTCAGCCTCCCAAGCCACTGGGAGTACAGTCATGTACCATTGCACCTGGCCATAAATTTTTGTTAGGTTTTTCTAATACAAGAAAAACAGTGACATGCTACATCCAAATTCTTCATCTCTTGATTAGAAAAGGGCTGGAAATACTGAACAATGAATAGGCTGATAAATATTCTTGAACTTTATATTCACAAAACTGTAACAAGTTTTCATTCAAATATTATGAATTGGTGGAAACACTAAAATTAAGTTCATATACTTCCTAAAATTTTAACCAAATATTCTGTTATATAAACATATTATTTCTGACCAATAATTCATTGTGGATGGGACTAAACATCTGAAGGATTAGTACTCAAAACAAAAGTTAATAAAGCAGCAGAGAATGATTTGTTTTTAATTTATTATCCTTTGAGGGATAATTGGTCTATTTAAAAAATAAAGTCATTTAATATAGCCAGGAGAAAAAGAAGTGAGTTGGGTCCTATAATATGCATTCAGGCAAAGATTTCTATTGCAGCCAATGTTAACTGTAGGACAGTATTTAATTAAACTTTATTGCTTTATTTCCTTTCCATCACAGAGAGAGAATAATTTGCATTAGTCATTTAGAAATATCTATGTTGTCTGTGTAACTGACAATCCCCTTCCTGTTCATCCCCACCTAAAGTTGTGTAAAGATCTAAAATTAGACTCAAAGTTGAGAACTGCTTAAACTTAATTGGCTTCTAAGGAAAGCTGAGGAGAAATAAAAGATCAGTGAGGAGTCAGACAGAAGTCAGAATTTGGAAACCAGTTCAAGTGAGAACCAGAGGAACATCTCAAACTATGAGTTCAGAGAATTCAATACAGATGATCCCTGACTTACAATGGTTCAACTTATAATATTTCAGCTTTACAATAATGCAAAAGCACATGCATAAAACCATTCTGTCTTCACTTTCAGAAAAGCATTCACTGAATTATATGAAATATTCAAAACTTTATCATAAAGTGGGTTTTATATTAGACAATTTTGCCAAATTTAGGGCTACTCAGTGTTCCGAGCACTTTTAGGTTAGGCTAGGTATTTGGTAGGTTATGTGTATTAATTTCATTTTTAGCTTTTAGGATAGTTTTATCAGGACATAACACTATTCGTTGTAAATCAAAGCATATCCATACCTAGCCCAGTTCAATCAGGTTCAGGTCCTGAGGATTTCATTCCTATTTTCAACATTGTTGAAACTTCTGTCCTAGAAGGGCAGGAAGGTGCTTAGCAGCTCATGAACAACGATTGGATTCTAGTCCCCAAGGGAAAACAAATGGTGATCAGTGTTGAAAGAAGATATCCAAATAAATAAGAAAACTATGTCCTACAAGACTTCCATGAGAGTTTCCTTATTTACTTCTGAAATGAGGTAAGTTCTTCCATTATGTCACTAGAACTTCCAGAAGTATTAAACACCTCCCTGGATCTCTCTTTATCTGTGCCTCAGGGGTCAAACATTTCTCACTTCTCTTATGTAGTACATAAGTAATAATTGAATAACCTAATTTCAATGAACTTCTGAATTGTCATCAAAACAATCAGAAAATGCTGTAAAAATTGATTTGCTAATGGCTTTATTGAATAATTAAACTGTTCTTTTATTCATTTAGCAAGCCTTCACCGAACTACTATTAAAACACGATATATTTCCTAGAGGCAGGATAACTGAAAATAAAAAGAAAGACAATGAGCAGATGGATTAAGTACACATGTATCTCTGGTTACTCAAATTTACAGTTAATGAGTTTAGATAGAAAGAGTTTAGATAGCCACAGTTACCTACATTTCACTATTGAATGACAGTGGGTATGAAACATATAATCCCAGGACTGTTAAAAATACCAAACAGCTTTTAAATGATTCTGTGTGCACTTATGTATTCTAATTGTGTTTTGACAAGATTACACATGCTGTTTAATTGTATTATGATGATCTTTGGTATTTGTTAATTTTTGCTAAACAAGTAAATTATTAATGAAGATCCGATATTTAGGTTGTGTGTTTACCTTGTTGGCTCTAATTTACTTCTCACATAGAAATACCAATGATATCAAATAACAGATGCAAATAAGTAATAGTTTTGGAAACAACAATTGATATTTTCTCATTTCTTAAAGGAATTATGCCTCCCTTTACATCCACATCAAACCTTAGACCACGGAGGTAGCCACAAAAACATCAAGGAAAGGAGATGGAAAAGTTTTTTTTTTCCTATATACATACTCTGTCTCCCCTCATAAGAGACTTTAAGATTTAAGTCAACCCCAAATCCTAGAGTTCACTTCTTAAATGGTGATACACTGGAGACAGATAATTTCCCTACTGCTATTTCTTTATCAGTTCTATTTTCCTTTGAATCAGAATATAACAGTTCTGAGAGATGCAGCACATCTGAATGTCAAGTGAAGCAAGTAGCAGATGTGAAACCCTGAGCTGTGCAATTAAGGATAGGCAGGAAGGGTCCTAGGAAGAGCATCAGCTGTAGAACACAAGGACAGGTGTACTTTCATTCATGACTTCTAGCTAGCAATATATTCAGATACTTTGCTTCCATATTACTTACAAAGAAATTTACTTTCTATCATTCAATTAGGCAGACAATAGAAAGAAGGAGAAAACCCTGTCTTGCTAGCAAAATTTCAAAGCTAGTATTTGAAAGATTGCAAAAATTTGTTTAGAGGTTGTGGCTACGAGGTGCTCTTTAGCAGAATTGACTTGGGGATGACTTCTGCATTTCTTAATGGGATACTAGACACTTCAGAATCCCTCATCCTGTGAGGAAAGTTAGAAAGCTGGTGTAAAAACCTGTTCAAAGGCACAGGAGAGCTAAAAATATGTTGAAAAATTACCTGCCAAGATTTGAGAAAAGATAGAACTCAGAAAAGACATCTGTTTCTCTGGGGTTATTTGCTGATTGCTGATGATAGAAATGTTACACGGAGTTGTGCAAGACTTTTGACAAACTTTCAAGGCTAGGATGGAGGACTAAAACTGGACGCCAGAGTCCATCAATATAATCATGGGGAACCTGGTAAAACCTGAGGCTGAGTTGAGGCATGGCAGATGTCCTTTACAAGTATTAGTAACAGTAAAGCCGTCCTCATAATGACTGTGTCAAGGCTTTACATGATCAGAAGTCTGATGAAGTCTATTGGCTGCCTATTTGAATGGTAGAAAGTAAATTTCTTTGTAAGTAATATGGAAGTAAAGTATCTGAATAGATATTAGCTAGAAGTCATGAATGAAAGGAGCAAAGATGAATCTTTTTCTGGAATAGCATTAATAGCAGATCTCATAGTATAAATAACTACAATCACTGTAGAAGAGAGGACAGTGTCAATTAGAACCCACACAAACAACAGATAAAGCTGAAGGGGTGAGGGGTGGGCAGAAAGCTTTAAGTTTTAGAATTAACAATACTGACTTCAACATTACTGTCAACAATTACATCCAAATACATAAAATATAGGATTGAGAATTTCAGTACAGAACTGTAAAACTTTTTTTATGGTAATGAGGTTTGAAAACAGAGATGCCTTATGACTGAGCTACATCCCCATCCTTATTTATTTATTTATTTTTTAATTTTGAGACAGGATCTTGCTAAGTTGCTGAGGCTGGCCTCAAACTTGCAATCCTCCTGTTTCAGCCTACTGAGTCACTGGGATTACAGGCATTTACCAGTGCATCCAGAGACAAATGTAAATCCTTGAATTCAGATTTCATATCTGAAAAATTAAAAAAAAAACCTGAAATAAATAAAACATTATATCCTTTGGCTATCACCCCAGACCTCAATTTCTAACCCCTATACAACACTAATCTACTTTCTGTCTCTAGAGCTTCCTATTTTGGAAATTTCAGACACTTGACATTGTCTTATATGTGATTACCTGTAATTGTCTTCTTCCCACCTAGCAAAGAGTTTTCAAGATTCAACCATATTGTGGATGATTCATCCATGTGCCAGAACTTCATTCTTTCTATGGCTGAATAATATTTCTTCGTGTATATACTACATTTTGTCTATCCCATCATCAGTTCTTGGACATTTGGATTGCTTCCACATTTTGGATACTATGAACAATGCTGCTTGGACCTTTGCAATACTTTTGGAGGACATATATTTTAATCTATCATGGGTAGATAACCAGGAATGAAATTGCGGGATCACTTGTAACTATATGTTTAGATTTTTGGAAACTGTCAGACAATTTTCCAAAATGAGGGCTCCATCTTGCAATCTCACCAGCAGTATTTGAGGGTTTGGGCCATATTTATATTATCTTTTTTTAAAAAAATACATCTAACTTAGTGTGTGTGAAATAGGTTGTCAAAATGCTTTCTTCTTATCATAACTAAAAGAAGTTGGATGTCAATGAAATAATATTTAAATAAATAATGCCAACCCAGAAATATATGCTTAGTGAAAATGTACCTCATAATGTCTTTGAAATAGAGAGAAATTAAACATTGATAGAAATGGCACACTAAGAGGAACACGATAACACATTCTGCAGGGAGAAGGAACATTCCCAGATGAAAACGCATATGAGCATAAATCCCTAAATTCCAAGCTAGAAGTCAGCTGATCCTTAAATGCTATTTCCTGAAAACCTAATAAAATGAGTGCTCTTCATTTTTCTTTATATATTTATAAACCAAGAAACCAAGATTATATAGATATAATATATATATTATATATATATATATATAATATATATATATATATATATATATATATATATATATATATATATATATATTTCTTGGTTTGAAGCTCAGTTGAAAGAGTTTTGGGCTACATAGCAGCCCAGAATGCTGATGGTGTATGTTGATACTGATAGACTTAGGGTGGGAAACACACAGCCTTCTGTAAATGTTCATATGAAGGACATGGACACACTCCTTGCTATTCAGTGTCAGTTGGATTGCCTTGAGATCAGGCATCTTTGATTCTCAAGTTCATCCCTGATTGAATTTCAACTACATTGAAGGAGAAAAGAAGAGATCTTGAGGAATGTCAACAACTAAGATATGTACAGAAAGAGGCAAAAGCCACAAAGATCAGAGAGAAAAGGTGTCTAGAATGGCTGGGAAAAAATACTTAAGAGGAGCTAATGTTCTAGGAGCTGAGGGAAGAGAGCATTTTACAAAGGAGGTCAGATTAGAGAAACAAGGACAGAATGTGTTTTTTATTTTTATTTTTTGGACTTTATATAAAGATACCCCAAGGGACATTTTTGAAACAGTTTCAGATGGTAAGTGAAGACCAAAGATATTCTGTGTGTGTGTGTGTGTGTGTGTGTGTAAAGAGTATGAATGTTGGTGAAGAATGACTGTTGTCTGTGGAAGTGGAAATGGTGAGTATAAGCACCTCCTGCATAGACTATCCCTGAGAGAAGCTTAAATTCCTTCAACCAAATTATTTTTTTTTTAAAAAAGGAGGGAGATGAAAAGAGAAAACAAGCAATAGCTATGCACTTTCTATATAATGGAAGCCCTGTGTAGATATGCTGAAGCATAAAACCTCATATTTTGGAGGACAATGAGGAAAGTAATACTATATGAGGTAACTTTCATAGTTAGGGAAAGAGAGGTTTATAGAAGAGTAATGACAAAATGAAAAAAAGGATTGGAAATGAAGACATCGATGAGAAAACATGGAGGTGTTGAACCTGGGGTCTCATAACAGCTGACACAATTGGGCACACAAGAACTGTTTCACAGTCTGTCCACATTGCTTTGCATAATTTACCTTACTTAAACCACATAAATGATAGAAAAACTATTAAAAGTGATCCTGGGAAGATAAGAAGGAAATAAATGGGACACTGCATTGTAATTATATTTCTCTGTGTTTGCAGCAGATGTTCAATGGGAAGCCCCAAATGTTTGCTGCTCATTGTTATTTTTGGCTCAGAACTGAACAGCTTGTGTGAACTGCAGGCCCAGGATGCTGCAGTGTGAAAATAAGCCTCGTCGTCAACCCCATTGTGATTATTGTGAATAGATGCTGTTAACAGCATCCTGGGGGTTGTGCATTAGGTAACTTTTCTATTTCTAATCCAGAAATAAATTATATGTCATTTTGCAAATTTAAAATGCAATACACCATTGGATTATCTGTAAACATACCAACACAAAAATGTTTTAGGATGTGAGATATCTCAGAAATATATTTTTCACTGATCTGTGTAAAATTTCTAAGGCTAAGATGGCTAATTGTTATCAATGAGTTTGTTTTTTTGAGGGTTTAGAGGCAATAGTGACTAAGATTCATGTGAATAAAACTAAAATATGTTATATCAAAATAGAAAATACTATTGTTCTGTGTTGATAATATTCTCACTGTAATGTTTAATTTAACTAAAGAAAAATACTATCACAAAAAGTGAGAGATATGGGCTCAGGAAACCCTATAGGATAAACATAAATTTAAAAAGAATCTTTCAAACAAGAGCCCGTAATGAAAGAACTGGAACAGGGAAATCAACAGAAGAAAAAATGTTTTTTGTTTAGCTAAAACATAGAGTGTTGGGGCTGGGGGTGTGGCTCAAGCGGTAGCGCGCTCGCCTGGCATGCGTGCGGCCCAGGTTCGATCCTCAGCACCACATACAAACAAAGATGTTGTGTCCGCCGAAAACTAAAAAATAAATATTAAAAAATTCTCTCTCTCTCTCTCTCTTTAAAAAATAAATAAATAAATAAAACATAGAGTGTTAAACAAACTTGATGTACAGAGGGTTCCCAAATTAAATATGGGAAAGTTTCTATGAAACTGTTATTATTCTAGGCTTAATAAGAACTAAATTTGGGGGTTGAGGGTGGAGTGCTTGCCTGGTATGCATGAGGCTCTGGGTTTTACCATACTGATGAACTTTTTCTGTTTTAATTATAACATTAAATATTATTGAAATATATAGTTCTTCATCTATCACTAAGAAGATAGTATTCCACAAATATTTTCTATTAGTTTCTTATAAACACAATTACTTAATTTTTGAAATGTATTTTCCTTTACCTTCCCCTAATGTGTGTTATCCTCCAGGCACAGTCCCCTATGGGGAGATAAGTCACTTACACTGATGTGGTAGTGTAGGTACACCTTGTTCTCTTGCAGGTCACAATCCTGTGAAGATGTCAGACAGTAATGAAGACATTATAGTTGTGGTGAGGGTTGGGAAAAGGGGACATCAGTGCTTTGCAAGTTTCTGTTGCCCTCTGAAGCTACAGCATTTCTGCTGACCAGTTTTGATTCCCAATGCTGGTTCTCTCATCTTCCCGCCCCCCCCCCCCAAATCTTAGTCAAACATTGGCCCTCACCACTCTTCAGCCCCTTTCTAACTGTTGAAGTTGATGCTTTTCTTTTCAGCTGCATCTGCCGTTCTTAAGAAAGAGCAGGGTGGTTAGAACCAAATTTTTCTTTTAATTAGAAAACAACTTTGAAATGGTTGCTTTCCTCTGTTGTGCCTCTTGAAAGATACTTACTGGAAAAATCTATCAATTTCTATTCTGTAAGTAGTTTAGTTTTCTATATGTAAAATGTTCTCAGGTTTCTTTTTTAGGACCTTGGTCTTTAAACAATTTTTTTAAATACCAGGAATTGAACCCAGGGGTGCTTAATCACTGAGCCATATCCCCAGCCCTTTTTATTTTTTATTTTGAGACAGGATCTCATTAAGTTGATGAGGCCCTCACTAAGTTACTGAAGCTGGTCTTGAACTTGCCATCCTCCTGTCTCAGCCTCCCCAGTCACTGGGATTACAGGCATATGCCAACATATCTGTTGGGATGTAAACTTAATTCTTGCTCTAGTTTGGATTTGGAACGTCCCCTGAAGGCTCATGTAATCAGGGGTCCCCAGTTTGGCACTACTTGGAGGTGGTGGAATCTTTAAGAACTAGACCTATTGGAAGGTCTTCCAGTCATTGAGAGTGTGCCATGGATGGGACCAACTGGCCATTGCTGGAAACCTCCAAATCTATAAGCTAAAATAATCCTTTTCTCTTTGTATGTCAATTACCTCAGCTATTTGTTACAGTAACAGAAAACTATCACAATTCTGTTTAGTGGATTTGCCATTACAATTTCTTCACGGAAAATGTTTTGTCATTTCAAAAATAAACATTGATCCCTTTCTACCCTTTCTGTGTACAAAGCATAATGATTTCAGTAAATTAAATATTAAACCAAAAAGAGTATCATAACACTTTTTTACCTCACCTTGTTTTAGAGAAAGAATCCTGAAATTAAACTATGCTCAGTGGTAGAAGTGTTTTCATATTTTCCTCCTGGGATTTTGGAAAAATTTACTGTGTATATTTCAGTAGAATTTATACAGCACTGTTTGTTGCTATGCAGGTTGACAGTCATGATGAATGTGGACCACACGTCTGGTGGTACTTGGTAACTACAGAGCCTACAACCACCTGTGGCCTTAGGCCTCTTTATTTAATATGATGTTATTTTACTAATGGTACTGAAATTTAAAAAAAAATGTATTTCTCACCACTAACTTAGAAGTCTTTTAGGAGCTCTAATTCTATACTAGGCGATGATATAGGCCTATTTCTCCATTTTATAGACAAGGAGATGGAAATTCAGGGAAATAAATCCAAAAGCTAAAAGGCCAATAAAGTAAGAATTGAAGTCAAGCTCAAAGCCAAGTCTGTTCAACCCTCAACTGGCTCTTTTATCTCTTGTATATAACTCATGACACTCAGAAAATTAGCAGAACATTCAAATTGAGAATGGTACTTGAAACATCTATATTATAGTCATTATATGTCTTTTATCTCCAATTAGATATTGTCTGTCACCTCTTAGAATTATCATCAGGCCTTAGAACCACAGAGTGAAACTAAAAGAGTTTGTCAAATGAATTGTAATTCAATTGCTATTCTTCCCTTAGAACCAAAGATAGATTTAAAAATTTCAAGGTATTTTTGTTATCTCTAGAACTTACTTTTAGGGCTCAGTGATTATATCTCATTTAATGATTCATAGAGTCATATGAAATTCATTAATAAACTCAGAATACTTATAAGTGTAAACATTTCAAATTAATATGTGAAAAGTTTTTGTACATTTCCAAGTAGAATTTTTAATGGGAATGACAAGGTTCCCAAAATGATCATGGATATTATCTTCTAAGAACATTTTAATAAAAAGGTGTACTGTCTCAAGAATGATAAAAAATAAGACATGCAATCTCATTTGCTTTCAGATTACATCTTGCAATATAAACTAGTTTCTCTTCATGTTCAAATTATCCATTAGTTACATTTTCCTGTGCTATCGATAGTCTGTTTATTAATAAAAATGAAATTGTTCTTAAGTATAATAGCAACTTTTATAAGGACATTGTATATTTATATAATCGAATAATAAAAGTACTATAAATGAGACTCATGAAATGAAATGTGTTCTTTAGAGGTATGCCCAGTGTCATCATATTCTCTTTTATAACCTCATTTTTTATTTATTATATTTCATCCTTTTTGAAAGATTTTGTGAGCTATTCAATATCTTTTTAATTTACAAAATTAATGTTGCAAGTCATTTAAGTCATTTAGATGGTTATTTCCCCACATAGAAAAACATAAGAATTCAGAGGGTATTTTTGTAACTTCGTATTTTCTTGTGAACATAGGTACTTTTCATTACATAATTTTAACACATTATTTTAATGAAATTATTTAACTTTAAGGAATGTCTAAATTTCTTAGATAAAAGCTCCTTTTGAGTATGAACTTGCTACTCTCCCCAATATTACAAACTATAGAAAACATCCTGTTTCATTACATATAAATATGAATCCTTGTATCTCTGCAGGATATGTGCATTTCGGAAAAATTGTACGAATGTACATACCCTAAATAGTGTTTAAAAACACTTTTCATTCTAATATCTTCATCTCATAGTTATGGGATATATTTGTATATATTTATATCTTGTCAGTTTGGTAAAAAATGATATATATCCCAATATGTATATATCATCAAGTAACGAAGTAACACAGACCAAATTTCAGCTTCTGGACAAAATATATAAAACATCGTTGGCTAGATATTGGACAAAGGCACCACAGGATAGTAATTCTTACCAGATGAAAGCAAGTAAGGGAGCTCTAAAAGTAGCCCAGAGGACTTCCTGGACAGAACAAATGGAGAATCCAAATGGAGCCCAGTAGCTCAGTGGCTTCAGGACAGCAAGTTCAGAGTTTGAGGATACTAAGAGACTAGAATTTACAGGACAAAATGCTGGAGAGGACGAAGTTCATATAGAGAAAGAAACATGGAGACTTATGGAGGGGTCCCCTGTGGGTATTGGTTGGGCCCACACAACCAAGTATTTTCAACAATACAGGTGGAAAACTTCTGAGGTCATGGAAGGAGCTATCAGAAAGGATTAGCTGACAATTCCCATTTCTCACAGAGGGCCAGGAGTATGAATGTATTAGTTCATGTTCACACAAAAAAGAGAGGATAGACCCCCTAGCATATGACATGGGCTCTTGAATAGGATCCTCAGAGGAAATTGCTTTAATGTAGCTAGAAAGTAACCCTGCAATCTAGGTTGCTAGGGTCCACCCAAACATATCTTAATGGAATACCTATAAAGTAAAAAAATAATAATTCTAAATAACTTAGAGAAAGTTCAATATTTGAAGGAATAGAGCAAAAATCAGCACCCTTGTTGTCTGCCCAGTAACATAGTTGTTAGGACAGAACACTCAAAGAAATCTCTCAAGAAAGAGTCTTATGCTTAGAAAGCAAAGTCTCTTAGCAGGAAAGGCCTTCCAGGCTTCCCAGTAGAGTGGCACAGCAGCCGGAGTTATTTGAATAGGGTTTTTATATCTTTTTTAACAAGGAAAATGAGCAAGCTAGATGGAAATGACCTTTGGTGTAGGTGGTTGGGTAACAACAGATTTTTGTATTTAGGGACCTTGGAAGTGGGGTGGGTTATAGGAACAGGATATCTTAAATTTCTTTATAAGTTTTGGTTCTGAGTCCCAAACCAAAATGGAGTTACTAATATCTAGAATATTCCATTAATAGTCTACACTGTATTACTTTGTTTTCTGTTAACTGTAATGAAATACTCAAACCTGGGTACTCCATAAAGGAAAGAGATTTGTTTGGCACATTTTGGAGACTGAACATCCAAACAGCCTAACTGGCTCTGGTAAAGGTGTTTTTGACAGTTATATCAGAGCAGATGGCCTCATGGTAGGAGTACAGGTGAGGAGAGAACACATGGTAAGACAGGAAGCCATGGTAAGGCAGGAGGCCAGGCATGCTCTTTTCTAACAATTTGTTTTCATAATAATTAACTTAGGGTCCCAGGAGAACCACCTTAATCCCTTCTGAGGGCAGCACTCCCAGTGATCTAACCGACTGCCTCTAGGCCCCACCTGTTAAAGGGCCCACAACCTTTCAACATCAGCACACTGGACAGCAAACTTCCAACACATAATCTTTAGGGGACAAACCACATTCAAACCATAGCACATGCCATAATAAAGGTTATGCCCAATATCCAAGTACAAATTCTCATGCAATCAAAGAGTCAGAATATGAATCCTAGCTAGGAGATAAGCCAATCAGCAGAAATACATCCATAAATATCTCAGACAACATAGTTGTCAGCAAAGGACATTAAAACAAAGAATATATATATATATATATATATATATATATATATATATATATATACTGCATATGTATAAGAAGGTGTCAAAAATATCAACATGATGATCAAAGAAGTAGAAGATAAAAATGACACCAATCAAACTTCTAGAGATGGTAGATATAATATCTCAAATGAAAAAATACTGATGAAGTTAAAACAGCTTGAGCACCACAGAAGCAAAGATTAATGAACTTGTAGCCATAATATTAGAAAATATTTAATGGCAAACTCAGAGGAAAAAAAGAACTGTTTAAGAATGAACTAAAAGACAAACAGCTTAGTGAAATTTGAGACCAGAAAAGAGAAAAGAAACCTGGTAGAAGAAAAAATAGGTGAAGAAATAATAAGCCAAATATTCACAGGTTTGATGAAAACTGTAAAACCACAGACCCAAGGTTCTCAAAAAACTTTAACCAAAATAAACACAAGAAAAACTGTACAAAAATTCAGTCTAAAATCCAGGGAAAAATTAATATTATACACACACATACACACACACATTTACATTAGGAAAAATCAAAGATGATAGAGTGACACTTTTAAAAAGTCAATTTAAAAATCTGCACACAGTAAAACTTTTTAAAAAATTTAAGTGAAATAAAGACATTTGTAGACATTCAGAAGCTGAGAGAATTCATCACAAACACAAGCACTACAAGAAGTGTTAAAGGAACATAAACTTCAGGGAGGAAGGAAAATAAGAACAGAAGAAATTTGGGTTACAGAAAGAAATAAAGAATACCAGAAGTGGTAAATTGGTAGGAAAATGAATCCCCACTCTTTGTATTTAAAATCTCTCTAAATGATAATTGCCTTTTAAAAAAATATTATTTTCTAGTTGTTGATGGACCTTTATTTTATTCATTTATTCATATGTGGTGCTGAGAATCGAACTCAGAGCCTCACACATGCTAGGCAAGTGCTCTGCCTCTGAGCCACAACCCCAAACCAAATGATAATTGTCTTTTAAAAGCAAAGGAATATATTGAGGGGTTTTAGTGTATACACACACACAAACACACACACACATACGAAAATCAATGACAACAAAAAGGTATAACTCGCAACATGAATTGAAATTCTTAAAATTATTCAAATAATTCCAGGGAAGGCAAGTGCAAGAGAAGGAAAAGACCAAGATCATACAGGGCATTTGGAACATATATAGCAAGGTGACAGATTTAAATCCAATCATATGGATAAAAATATTTGTTGGTCAGAATAAATTTTAAAAATGCATTTCTAAATAATACATGAGACAAAGAAAAAATTTATAAGAAAAATTGCCTGAGGTTTTAGGTCTTAGAGAATTTCACTTGAAGAATAATAATATAAATAATAAAAAAGTACAGGGAATCAAGGAATTCAAATACATAATAGCTATTAATCCTGTGAAATGAATGGGGAATAATATAATTATGTAATTATAATATTGTATTATTATTACATAATTATATTATATAAATAATACTATTGCATTATTATTATATAATATATAAGTCAAAAATATTCAAAATCATAATATACCTGAAGATAAATGTATATAAAGATTTAAAAAAAGACTTACAATATTCTATGTGTCAAAGAAAAAAGAATAAGAGGACTTCATATCTTTGGCCCAATATGTACAAAGAAACAAAGATGAACTGACCAAAAAAATCAACAATTTTTCTTAGCTCCGTCAAAGATTTGAGGTCATTGAGCTAATTACCAGATCCAAGTCTGATACAGAAAAATACAAGGAAAGTCATCAGACAACAACAGCTCACCTGAAGCAGAAGCTCCTGGAGTCCTAATCCACTAAAACACATAACAGAACTTCTGGAAGCTGAATGTGAAACTAGATGGATGTGAGAAACTTCTCAAGGCCCAGTCTCTCCTTCCAGAACTGAACCACGTTCTTATGGTTTCTGGCAGGAAAGTAAAAGCAAGTGTATTGAAATAGACTCAGAGGACTGTCTGTAAGAAAGACTCCCCTGGAAAAGACCTTGTTAGGGCTGTATCTCACATGGTAGAAGGGCAGGTTGACCACTCCAGGCAATCCCCTTTAGTTTTCCTGTTTCAGTTAAGGGGAGGGAAAACAGCCAAGAAACACTTCTGAAGATCACCGACCAGAGATGCATAGTCTATAAAACCAAGATTTAATCACAAGCTATAAGATACTCCTCTTTCCTCACATGTGTTACCACAGGATAGCAGAGCTCCAGTAAACCTCGGTGGATTTAAGCTGGTTCCTTTCACAGGACCTAGTAATCTCTTGCTTCCTCTGGTATCTGTCTGTCGTATTGCAAGACAGACTATTTCAGAAGGATTAATAGGAATATCTAGTCACAACAGGTAAAGGGTAAAGGTGGGGGAGGAAGCATCAGGTACCTATAATACTATACTACTATAGAGTAGTATTACAGTACTACTATAATAAGCACTAAACACTGCTCAACTCTCAGCCATATTAACATAAAATCTCATACTAAAGGCTCATTTACCTAATTTTCCATTATTAGATACATCATATCTTTCTTTAAACAGAAAACATTACAAAACATTCTAAAAGGCAAGAGAAAGAAACTGAAGAGAGAAAGCAAACATCTCAGGTAAAATAAAATTTGCAATTATCAGACCATTAATTTTAAATAAATATTATTAATAGGTAAAAATTTATAATATAAAAAGTGGACAATATTCAAGAACAGATGGATAATGAAAGCAGAAAGATGAAAACTTTTAAGAAGAATAAAAAGAAATAGTAGAAATGAATGTAGTCTAACTGAAAAGGAGAATACTTGTGTTTAAATGCAGCTAAAGAAAGAATCAGTAAACTTGAAGACATTTCAATAGAAAATTCTCAAACTGAAATGCAAAGAGAAAAAGAATGAAAAAAAAATAAAAAAGATCAGAAAGAAAAGAATATTCAAGAACTCAGGGACAATTACACAAGGAGTAAATATGTGTTGTTGGAATACCAGAAGGAAAGAAAAAAGAGAAAGAAACAGAAGAAACTGTTGAGTTAAGAAAATTCTAAAATTGTTAGCTGGCATTATTCACAGATTCAGGAGGCTCAAGGAACACCAAGTAGAATAAATACCTAGTTGTATCACTTTAAAAATTAGAAAGGTAAGCACAGAAAATCTTGAAAAGAAATCAGAGGTAAAAAACAAAACAAAAAGTCATAAAAATTACACTGTACTTCTCATTAAAAACCATGCAAGCAAGGGGCATAAGAAAGATGTTAAGAATAAAAAGTTCCCACTTTCATTTTCTATAGACTCTAACTTAACAGCAATACAAGGATGAAAATACGTGGAGATTATGCAAACTATAGAAAGCGTCTGAGAAATTGGAGTGAGTGTGGAATTGAGAAGGGGAAGAATCATTTCACTTCCAGGTGATCACCTTTCCCCAAGCTTGGCTTGCAGCCTCTCCCCTGGAGGTAGAAGAGAAGAATCCAAAACTCTGGCTTTTCAGAGAGCTTCATAGGTAACTAGTGTCTGTCATAGCTGACTCAGAGCACAAATAGCATTGGCTTAGTGTGAATATTGGCCACTGAGAACAAGGGAGAGTGCAGCAGCTTGCTGTGGCTCCAGAGGGCATGGTAGTACCACAGGAAGAGTCCAAGGTGCCTGGGTACAAATGGAAGAAACAGATGAACTTTTGGCATTTCCTTTGGAAAATGTTGAGGACAGGATCATGTGGCTGGCATTTTGACTTCCAGAAGACTATCCCAGGGATTATCCTACTTGATGTGGGGTACTGAGGGAAAGCTGGCATACTTTGGACACTTGTAGCATCAGTGAATCTGCAGTACCACAGAGAGACACCAGAAGGACAAGACATCACAAACTTCTGGAAAAGAAACCAGCATATACCTCTAACTGGAACATTACCACACACTCAGAGAAATTGCAACCCACCAAAAAAGGTTTTAGAAAATTCCAGAATGTCTAGCCAGGTTAATTGGAGAAGATGTTTGACTATGTGATTCCAGTCCCTAAACTTATAAAGGTAGGCATTTTTTTTCAAATGCAGAAAATTCAGCAAAAGTAGTAAATGAATGAATGAATGAATACATAAATAAAATCACAAGGTATACAAATATAGGGGGCAAATGGTCCTATGTAATTGATGTGATTCTGCAATCTGTATATGGGCTAAAAATGGGAGTTCATAACCCACTTGAAGCAAAGTGTGAAAGATGATATATCAAGAACTATGTAATGTTTTGAACAACCAACAATTAAAAAAAAAGCAAGAAAAAAATCTATGAATTAGCTGACTAGAATTCAAAATTGTTTTAAAGAAGTTCAATGATCTGCAAGAAAACACAGTAAGACAATTAATATCAGGGAAGCGATACATGAACAAAATGAGAATATTAACAAAGATAAAAACTATTTAAAAAGTATAAATTCTGGAGCTTCAGAATAAAATAATTGAATACAAATTATTAAAGAGATTCAACAATAGATTTGATAAAGCAAGAGAAAGGATCAATGAACTCAGACAGATTAGAATTGCAAAAGGAAAAAAAAAGAACGAAGTGAAGAAAACTCAGGGAATCTCTGGGTCATCATCAAGAACATCAAGTTCATATGGGCATCCTGGGAATTCCAAAAGGAGAAGAGAAAGAGAATAAAACAGAAAGATTGCTTTCAGAAATAATGTCTAAAAACTTCCCAAATCTGAGGAATAAAACAGACAGATGAAGTAAAGACTGACAGAACTAAGGAGAGAAATAGACAGCAACTTTATAAGAGTAGAAGACTCCAATGCTCTACCTTCAGTTTTGAATAGGAAAAAAAAAAAAAAAA
>NW_025999942.1:2864087-2912609 GCF_001458135.2 Marmota marmota marmota
CGTCTGATAGAAGAAAAAGTTGGCTCCGTCTGATAGAAGAAAAAGTTGGCTCCGATCTACATATTGTAGACACCCATAGCACAAAAGTTGATAACAAAAATCAACAAATGGGACTTACTTAAACTGAAAAGTTTTATCTCAGCAAGAGAAACAATAAAAGAGGTAAATAGGGAGCCTACATCATGGGAACAAATTTTTACTCCTCACACTTCAGATAGAGCCCTAATATCCAGAGTATACAAAGGACCCAAAAATTGTATCAGAAAACTTCTAGTAATAGTAAATGAATTCAGCAAAGTTGAAGGATATAAAATCAACACCCATAAATCACAGGCATTTCTGTGACACTGAGACAAATCCTCTGAAAGGGAAATGAAGAAAACTACCCCATTTATTATAGCATAAAAAATACTTGGGAATCAACGAAAGGGGTGAATGATCTATACAATGAAAACTACAGAACGTTAAAGAAAGAAATTAAAGAAAACCTTAGAATATGGATTATCTACCTTGTTCTTGGATAGGCAGAACTAATATTGTCAAAATGACCATACTACCAAAAGCACTATACAGATTTAATGCAATTCCAATCAAAAACCCAATGACATTCCTCATAGAAATAGAAAAAATAGTCATGAAACTCATCTGGAATAATAAGAGACCCAGAATAGCTAAAGCAATCCTTAGCAAGAAGAGTGAAGCAGGTGGCATCACTATACCAGACCTTAAACTATACTACAGAGCAATAGTAACAAAAACAGCATGGTATTGGCACCAAAATAGACCTGTAGACCTATGGGACAGAAAAGAGGACACAGAGACTAGCCCACTAAATCTTATATTTGACAAAGACACCAAAAATATACATTGGAGAAAAGATAGCCTCTTCAACAAATGGTGCTGGGAAAATTGGAAATCCATATGCAACAAAATGAAAATTTTAAGCCCCTATCTCTCACCATACACAAAACTCAACTCAAAGTGAATCAAGGACCTGGAATTAAATCAGAGACACTGTGTCTAGTAGAAGAAAAGGTAGGCCCAAATCTCCATCATGTCAGATTAGACCCCAGCTTCCTTAATAAGACCAAGAATTAATATCAAGAATCAATAAATGGGATAGATTCAATCTAAAAAGCTTCTTCTCAGAAAAAAAAGCAATCAGTGAGGTGAATAGAGAGCCTACTAATTGGGAACAGATTCTTATCACATGCACATCAAATAGAGCACTAATCTCTAGAATATATAATGAACTCAAATATCTTAACACCAAAAACCAAATAACCCAATCAATAAATGAGCCAAGGACCTGAGCAGACACTTCTCTGCAGAACATATATAACTAACCAACAAATATATGAAAATAAAGCATTGCCAGCAATTAGAGAAATGCAAATCCAAACTACTCTAAGATTTTATCTCACTCCAATCAGAATGGCAGCTATTAAGAATATGAAAAACAATAAGTGTTGGTGAGGATGTGGGGGAAAAGGTACACTCATACATTGCTGGTGGGGCTACAAATTGGTGCAGCCAATATGAAATGCAGTATTGAGAATCCTTGGAAAACTGGGAATGGAACCACCATTTGACCCAGCTATCCCACTCCTTGGTCTATATCCAAAGGACTTACAAACAGCACACTACAGGGACACAGGCACATCAATGTTTATAGCAGCTCCATTCACAATAATTAAACTGTGGAACCAACCTAGATGCCCATCAGTAGATGAATGAATAAAGAAAATGTGGTATATATACACAATGGAATATTATTCAGCATTAAAAGAGAATAAGTTCATGGCATTTGCAGGTAAATGGATGGAGCTGAAGAATATAATGCTAAGTGAAATTAGCCAATCCCCCCAAACCAAATGCTGAATGATTTCTCTGATTTAAGGATGCAGATTTATAATATGGTTTGGGGGTGGGGGTTGGGTGGGGGTTGGAGGATTAAATGAACTCTAGATAGGGCAAAAGGGAAAAGGGGAGGGAGTAAAAAAAAGGGGGCATAGGAGTAGGAAAGACAGTGGAATACTATGGTCATCATTACCCTTGAGTACATATATGAAGACATAAAGGATGTGACTCTACTATGTGTACAACCAGAGATATGAAAATTTTTGCTTTACATGTGTAATATGAATTGTAATGCATTCTGTTATCATATATAACAAATTAAAATAAAAAAGAACTCACAAAAAATAACAGAGCTTACACATTCTTCTCAAGAGTATGTGGATCATTTGCCAGAATCAATCACATGTCAGATCAGAAAATAAGTCTTAAGAAAAGGAAAATATAGCAAATCAAAACTTACAGGAGTCAGTACTAAGTGGCAAGTTTATAGTGGTAGCCACTTATATTAAAAAAGGAAGTATCTCATGTCAATGATGGAATTATGTTCCTCAAGGAGACCCTCATTGTTATATATAATTACATATAAGATGGTGTGAGGGGAAAGAAAAAAATAAAATAAAAAAGAGAGAGAGAAATGTGTTACAGTAGATGGGGTAGAGAGAGGTGAAGGAAGGGGAGGGGAGGGAAGGGGGGATAGGAAGGACAGCAGAATACAACAGACACTAGTATGGCAGTATGTATAAACGTGGCTGTATAACCAATGTGATCCTGCAATCTGTACACATGGGAAAATAAGAATTCATACCCCGTTTGAATCAAATGTATGATAAGTCAAGATCATTGTAATGTTTTGAACAACTAATAAAAAAAGTAAAAACAAACTAAACCTTAAGTTAGTAGAATGATGGAATAATAAAGATTAGAGCCAACAAAAACAAAATGGAGAATATAAAATAGAAAAAAAACCCAACAAAACTTAAGTTTGATTTTGGGAAAGATCAATAACACTGACAATCTTTAGTCAGGTAACTAAAAGAAAAGGAAAGAAAACTAAAATCAGAAATGAAAAAGGGAAATTATGACTGATGCTACAAACATGATTATAAGAATGTTCTATGAACAAACATCGACACATTGGATGATCCAGAAGAATTAGTTAAATTCTGAGAAACATATGGCTTTAGAAAACTGAATCATGAAGAAATAGAAAATTGGAATGGACTAGAAATAACTAAAAAGGAGGAGACTGAATTGGTAACCTAACCTCTTCTCTAACAAAGGAAAGCCCAGGAACCGATGCCTTCAATGGAGAAATCTGACAACATCCAAAGAAAAATGAACATCAATCCTTCTAACATTCTTCCCAAAAACCTAATGAGGAATAAACATTTCCAAAATTCTTCTATAGGGCTTAGAAAGATACTAAAGCCAGACAAAGTCACTCCAAGAAAAAGACATGCCAATATCCCTGATGAAAACAAAAGCAAAAACTCTCTGACAAATGCTTTGTTGATGACTGTCTTCTTTTTGTACCTTCACATGGTGAGAGGTGGGGAGAGGGACAAGAGGTCAATCCACTCATGAAAGTTCTATCCTATTGACCTAATTACCTTCCCAAATGCCAACTTCTTTAAATCATCACACTGGGGATTTTAACATATGGATATTGGGGAATCTAGATATTTACGCCATAGAACTTCACCCCTAGACTGCACAAATTCATAGCTTTCTTGCAAGCAAAATACATTCCTTCCATCCCATTAATTCCAAAAGTCTTAACTGTTCCAAGATCAACTTAAGTCTAGCATCTTTTCTAAATTTCATCTAAATTATACACAAGTGAGACTCAAGACATGACATCCTGAAATGACTATTGTTCTCCAGCTGTGGTCCTGTGAAACCAAAAGAAATTGTGTAATTCCAAAATGCAATAATGAGACAAACATAAAATAGATGTTGCCATTCATAAAGGAAGGAGGAAAAATGAGGTGACAGGTCCTAAGTCTAAAACCTAGAAAGGCAAAGTACATGAGCTCTTAGGCATGAGGATAAGCCTCTTTAGCCTGATACTCTGCTTTCTGGAACCACCGAGTTGGCAACCTCATTACTCTGGGTTGTGTGGCAATGCCTATGTGTAGCTTTGCTGGGAAGGGCTCATGCACCTAGAGCTCTGCTGGGTGGACCCATGCCCATGGTTTCTGTGGGGCTCTTTGCCCTTTGAACCAGAGGTAATGGCCCTGAAGGTCTCTGAATTGTTTGGGGGTATTTCTTTCCTTTTCTCCAATGATAACTCACCTGTTCAGGTTTCTTTTATTCTGTCCCATTTTTCTCAATTTCATTTAGTGTTTCTATCATTTTAATCCCACCTCTTCCTGGCTTCTCTGAAATGACTGCTTAAATTTGTAACTCATACCTACTCTAATCTCCTTATCATTAGCCTGTCACACTAGTGTTATCTTCCAAATGTATTTTAATTTTTTTTTAACATCCAGAGGTTCTGCAAATTTCCAAATCTTTAAGTTCTGGTTCCTTTTAAAAATGATTTGTTCTTTAAGGTATACATGACTGTAAAGTGTACTTTGACGTATTATACATATATGGAGTATAACTTATTCTAGTTAGGATCCCATTTTTTTTGTGGTTGTACATGATGTGGAGTTTCACTGGTCATGTATTCATATATGAACATAGGAAAGTTATATCCTATTAATTCTCCTGTCTTTCCTATTCCCATCCCCTTTCTCTTCCCCCATCCCCTTTTGTCTAATCCAATGAACTTCTGTTCTTCCACCCTACCCCCTTATTGTGTGTTAGTATCCACATGTCAGAGAGGACATTTGGCCTTTGTTTCCTTTTTTTTTTAAAAAAATTAACGATTCATCTTCAAATGATTTATCTCTTCTTACATTTTACTATAAATCAAGAGAGACCAAGCTACTCTTTTGACATTTTGACATCCAGCTCCTCAGCTGGATACACAAAAATGTATAATAACGAATGTGAACACAGTTCCACTAAATTTTCTTTGTCACTTTATAACAAGAATCACTTTTCATCTAGTTCCCAAAAACATCCCCAAAACATTCATTTTTATCTCAGAGCTCATCAGAATGACCTTTACGTTTGTATTTCCACAATGAGCTTCACTGTCCATGTTCCCACCAACATTCTATTCATGATTACTTGTGTTCTCTCTAAAAAGTTGGAGCCTCTCTTTCTAGCTCTCCTTTTTTGTTTTTTCCCCAGCCTTTGTGAGAACCTCCATTAAATATCACTCAATAGGAAGACAAGCTTTGTGTGTGTGTGTGTGTGTGTGTGTGTGTGTGTGTGTGATAGAACTAAAATTTTCACAGCCTTCACTCACTGCCCAGTTTCCAAGTTGTTTCCCACATTTTTAGGTATTTGTTATGAAAGCATCCCATTTCTCTATGCCAATTTCTGTCTTAGTATATCTAAAGTATACTATAGGTTATGTGGCTTAAATGACAAACATTTTTTTTTCCTGAAAGTTCTGGGGATCAGTCCAAGATCAAGGTACCAGCAGATAAGGTTCTCCTGGAGGCATACTCCTGGCTAGCAGAGGCCTCACATGGCTTTGTACGCTCATGTAGTGTGGGGACAGAATGAAATCTCTCACATCTGTTAGAAATATACCACTACGATTCATGAGGGCTCTACCATTACAACCCAATTACTCTTTCAAACTTCTACTTCCTAATACCATCATTGTAAAGTGCCAAATTTTCAACATATGATTTTTTGGGAAACTCAAATAACTTAGTTTATAAAAAAGGCAAAAATATTATACACTAAAAACTATTAAACATTGCAAAAAAACTAAAGACACAAATGAAAGGAAAGAAATTTGCATTTATAAATCAGAAGACTTAATAATATTGTTGAAATATGCATACTATCCAAAATAATCCATAGATTCATTACAATCCCTATCAGAATCCCAATGCCATTATTTTGGCAAAATAAAACCATTCTAAATTGCAATTAGCCTAAGTAGTTAAAATGTTTTTGAGAAAAATGAATAAAGCTGGAGTTTTTAGAGCATCTCTATTGAAAAATATATTATAATCAAAAGCATTATCATCTTGTCATAATGAAAGACACAATGGAGACCTCAGAAGTAATTCATCAGATACATGGTCAAATGATCTTTGAAAAAAGACTATGCAATAGAAAAAAAATTTCTATTAAAAATTTTTGTCTGTTCTACAAATGTTATTAGGAAAATTGAGTATCCCCATGTAAAAGAATTCTTATCTTGCATCCATACAAACGTTAACTAAAGCTGTATTTAAGATGTAAGGCCTGAAGCTAAAACTCCTCAAAGAAACCATAAGGTCAAAGTTTAGTGATATAAGTTTTGATAATATTTTCTTGGTTATAACATCAACAGTAAAAGTAACATACACAAAACCAAGACAATGGTCCTTGGTCAACCCTGCAAACTTCTACATAAAAAGAAATAACAGAATGAAAAGGCAATATGTGAAATGGGAGAAAATATTTGCAAGCCATATATCACATTAGAGGTTAGTAGATAGCATCTATTCCAATTTAAATACAACAAAGAACAAACAACTTAATAAAAATTTACAAAGGACTTAAACAGATATTTCAAATATGTGTGTGTGTGTATGTGTGTGTGTATATATATATAAAGGAAAGGGTTGACAGGAAAGGATTGTTTGATCAGTTCTGAGTGTAAGTGGGATAGCCTTGCATTTCGGAAGCATCATAGCTCAATGGCTGGATGTTAGAGCTACGGAGGCTGACTGCCTTAGTTCAAATGCCAGTTTTACTTTTTTTAATGTGTTGAATTGGGCAAGTTAAGAGGTTTTCTTTGTCTGTTTCTTTACATGTAACATAGGGTTTTGCAAAGGACATTGTGCCCACACATGGTAAGTGCCTATAAAATGTTAAAATTTCAATCATAAACTTTTACACTCAAAGGAGACATGGAATAACTTCTAATTGATTGTTTCAAGGTTAAAGTGTGACTGGAAGTCAAAGAAAAATAGACATTGAAGGTTTTTGGTAACAGTGTTTGACTATTTGGTGAAAAGAACAGTAATGCCAGGAAGGAGCTGATAGACTATGGGATAAAGAGGAGTCAGGATATCTGGGTTTTGAAGTGGTAGAACAAAGTTAGTGGAAACAATAAAGGAGATTGTGACCAAAATGGGGAATTGCTTTTCTTGTCTAAGCTATTTAAACCAACGTAGTTCCTTCATCTATTTTTTTTTTCTTGTTAGAAATGGTATTTGAGCCCATCCTACAGGCACATGGGATTCTAGTTGAAAGAGGTTAAATAGTCAGTTAATCTAACAAATATTCAGGGATTATTACTTAGCCCTAATTGTTGGTCTTATAAAGATTTATACATTCCTGTTCCTAGATTTGAGTGTATTTTCTATCTAGGAGTGAAAGACACAGAAGCAGATACTTTTGTGAAAGTGTTAAATGAAGTAGCTGAGAAAGCATAACCTATTATGCTCAAATGTATAAGTAGAGATGAAAAAGCAGTTTGTGGGTAGGTAATGGTGAGATTTTTGTTAATGCTGTAGGTATCAAGAGGGAGAGGAGAGGGAATTCATTCTGAAAATGGAGGCTTTGGCTAAAAGTGCAGGAGTGCAGGACATCTTGAAGAGCAAGTTAAGAATTAGGTTTTAGGGCTGTGGCTGTGGCTGTGGCTCAGCGGTAGCACGCTTGCCTGACAAGTGTGAGACACTGAGTTCAATTCTCAGCAACACATAAATAAATAAAACAAGGTCTGTCAACAACTAAAAAAATAAAATAAAATAAAATTAGATTTTACTCAGGAAGTGCTAATCAAGACCCTGACTTTTTTTTTTTTGGTAGTGGGAGCACTCATGGCTGAGCCGCATCCCCAGACCTATTTTATATTTTATTTGGAGACATGGTCTCACTGAGTTGCTTAGTAGCACCTCACTTTTTCTGAGGCTGGCTTTGAACTCGAGATCCTCAGCCTTAGCCTTCTAAGCCACTGGTATTATAGGCATGTGCCACCAAGCCTGGCTAACCCTGATGGTTTTGAGCTAGGAAAATCGGAGTGTATTTTATTTTATTTTTTTTAAATTTTAGGTGGACATAGTATCTTTATTTTATTTTTATGTGGTGCTGAGAATCGAACCCAGTGCCTCATGCATGCTAGGCGAGCATGCCACCACTTGAGCCACATCCCCAGCCCTTTATTTTATTTTTTTAATTTGTTCTTTTTAGTTATACATGACAGAAGAATGTATTTTGACATCATACTGACATGGTGTATAACTCACCATTCTTGCGGTTGTAAATGATCTGGAGTATAGTAGTGTATTAAGAAGTGATGTAGGATGTATTTATGAATAGGTAGTAATTTTCTTGATATAGTTATTACATCTGTGGAGTCCTATACAATGTATGATTCAATGTTAATTCAAAGACTGCTCTGTTGGCATATGGAAGGTAGAAATGTGAAATGAATTAGTTTCTCAGTTCAAAAAAGAGAACAATCTTGTTTGGGGTCTTAAAAAGAAAATAAAAATGTTAATTTAAAAATACTTTCACATTTTACAATGTTTGTTTAAAAATCAACAGAATAAGCCCAGTGTGGTGGCACACGCCTATAATCCCAGCGACTTTGGAGGCTGAGACAGGAGGATCACAAGTCCAAAGCTAGTCTCAGTAATTTAGTGAGGCCCTAAGCAACTTAGTGAGACCCTGCCTCAAAATTAAAAATAAAAAGTACTGGGGATGTGGCTCAGTGCTTAAGGGCCCTTGGATTTAATCCCTGACACTAAAAAACAAAACAACAGAATGGTCTCATGTTTTTCTCAAAAACAGACTAAATTTGCAGGATGTTGGGGGAGGGGTTAGTAAGGTTAATTGAGGTTTAATTTATGTATACTAAAGTATGCATAAAGTACACTCTCTTTAAATATTCATTTGAAGAATCTTGGAACCATCATCATAGTCAAGTATAGAACATCTCTATCACTTCGGAATGTTTCTTTAGTCCTTCCTTCTAACCCCTGGCTATCATGACCACTTTTTGTCACTAATATTTTCTATAATGTCATATAAATTTAGCTCCTTAAGGGCAGGGCCCCAGCTACTGTTCATCTCTTAAGGTTTCATTAGATTTTGTTTAGACATTTTTAGCAAGGATATTTTGTATATAATGTTGAATACTGTGTGTTGCTTCCATCAGAGGTTGTCAGTTTATTTCACTATAAAATGGTGCTGAGTCTGATTACTTGGGTAACATGGTACCCACTAGACCTTACTTCTGTAGATGTATGCTTTTTCCATTTGTAAGGAGCACATAATCATGGGCTAATGACTTCAGCACACTAAATATCTTTCACCTAATGGTTTTAGCATCCTTTAATAATCCTTGCCTGAGTCAGTAATTTTATTAGGGATTTAAAAATGATAATTTTTCCCTATAATTTTATTATTCCTTCTATGTTTGTTAGCTAGAGCTCTTTTGTAAAGAAAAATTTACTCTTATCAACTGTAGTTTCTCCTAAGAAAGCAGAGCAAATGCTTAACTGCCTTCCCTCACTAACCCAATTGCTGTCATAGTCCAGTGGTGGTGTGGCAGGTGCTACTAGGCCCCAGATCTCTCTCCATACCCAGTTTAGCACATTTTCCTCTAGCTTTATGGGAATATTAGTAGCTAAAGCTAATTATAGCTGAGTTTTTTTTCCCCAGGCATTGCCTTGAGCTAACCCAGCTTCCTCTCCCAAAGGCAAGCCTTCGCTTGCCAGTGGAAAAAAAAGCCAGTGTCTTTTCCATGTAGGTGTATAAATGCCTGGCTCTTTTGCCCTAAGGCAAGGTAACTTTGAAAGCCCATCCCTTCACCCTAGTTCTTCTTGGGACTTGTCAAGCTCTTGCTGTGACTACATCATAGTTCAGCTCATTTGACTGCTCAGTCCTACTCCATTCATTGCCTCACAGCTGTAGATTCTGAGAGCACTCCACAATATATTTCTGAATGTGCACATCTTCATTTTAGTCTTTTCTGAGGGACTCTACCCAGGTGGTACCAGGAATATTCTGAGGAAGTAGATTTCAAAATGACACTTTGCAGTGGACCTGTCATCCCAGCAGTGGGGAAGGCTGAGGCAGAAGGATTGCAAGTTCACGGCTAGCCTGGGCAACTTAGCAAGACCTTGTCTTGAAGGAAAAAAATAAAAAGGGATAGGATGTAACTCAGAGGTATCTCTGGGTTCAATCCCTAGTCCTACCAGAGAGAGAGAGAGAGAGAGAGAGAGAGAGACAGACAGACAGACAGACAGACACAGACTGACTGACTTTGGAGCTAGATTTATGTACTGGCTGGCAATGAGAACCCCATCTGAAGTAACAGTGGAGACCTGATGCTGTTAATCCTTGGCAAGTACTGTGGCTGTTCCACTGTTAGAATTTTCACTGGTGTGAATTGGAATGCATTTTCTGTGGAAGTGGAACACTATCTTGGGCTTTTGAGAGAGTCAGGGAAGTTATTTATTATTAGGACAATGTAATGAGAGGGGTATTGGTGAGCAACATTGATGGGTTGGAGAAAGATGATGAAAAGCTGAAGATAATTTGGGGAAAAATGTAAAAAGAAACATTTTTATTAGCAGCATATAAAGGAAAACCTCCAGTAGGAGGAAAGAGGCTAAATTGTAAGGATAGCAAAGGTCCAGGGTATGTTTAATTCACAACACTGACCCTCTGTTAATGCCAGGGTCACTATTCTGGTTAGGAAAGGATGCACCCCTCGCCCTTAGGCTGAGATATCTAAATTGATGCACTTGAAAACTATGAACCCCCAAATTTGCTTGAACCCTGGGGGCTTTCAAATTGGCCTACTTCTGCTGGCTAAAGGGTGCTTGCATGAAGATTAACCAATAACTAGAGTTAATTTTCAACAAATCTACTTGTAGGTGCTGGACCCAGGGAGGAAGGAACTGTACACACACACAGACACACATGTACACTGATTTCCAACTGCACCAAGGCACCTCAGTGCANTGCAAGAATCCTATTATAATTGAAGCTACAGCTTCTGCAAAGATGTGAGTCTTCTTTTCTACAGAAAGAAGTCTCTGGGTAGGGGTGATATACCTGTTTATCTGGAGGAGGAAGGACTGCTGTTACACAGCAGAGCACAGATGTTTGGTATGTAGGTGATCTGAGGAATATCTCTTGATACCTCCTTGTCCAATGATGATGGTAAAGGGACATGAGAAAGTCCTGATGACCACTACATGAGGTCAGTCAAATGATTTGGACTAGCAGGAATGCTAGCCAGAGATAAAGAGAATCTTCCATAACATTGGAAAAATTGTCAGAGAAATTATCAATGTTAGTTTGCTCTTGAAACTATCTTTGGGGAGCAGAACGTCCCACTTAACTTCCTCTGGAAAATTTCCCCAGGAAATGAAACTAACCAAAGTCCTAGAGAAACTTTCCAGTATTTATTTGAAATAAATGAATCCTAGTAGGTGGACTGTAGTGAATACTGTGGAGTGGAACCCAGATCTCCTCTCCAGAACTGAGGAACTCATTCCATCCTCCAGTGAGAGCTTTTGTTGAATGAAAACTCTAATTTGTGTGCTCTTTGGGTATATAGTCTTTGGCTGAAGAGAGTCACCTTGTCCTGTATGAACTGATTGGTGGGGATGTTTTATAGCTTTTTAGTGCTTCTATAACTTTTTCCCCCTGTTTTTTAGTTGTTAATACTAGCATATGAACTTTTGTAAATTGACCTTGTGTTTGTAACCTTACAAAACTTATTCATTAATGGTTTTGTAGATTCTCTGGGATGTTCTGTGTTATCTTTTGGATTTTCTGCCTATTAGTTTTCAGTCTTTCATCATTAAGTGTGATGTTAGCTGTGGGTGTTTTGATGGTTTTCATCAATTCTAGAAATTCTATACTATTCTAACTTTGCTCATAGTTTTTATCATAAATGCCCATTGGGTTTTGTTAAATGCTTTTCTGCATCTATTGAAATGATCATATATTAAAGGGATAAGAAGAAAATTGAATTGTTAATTTTTGAACATTGATTTAGCCTTATATTCCTGGGCTAACCTTATTTGTATAGGTTGAATTATTAAATTTGATTTGCTAATATTTTATTAAGAATTTTCATGTTTGTATTTATAAAGGATATTGGTCATAATCTTTTTATTTTCTTTTTTAGTAATTTTTTTTAACAGTACTAGGAACTGAAGACAGGACTTTGTGCATGTTAAGCAGATATTCTGCTACTGAGTTAAATTCTTAGCTCTTTAAAAATTTGTTTGAAACAGGGTCTTGCTAAGCTGCCTGACTGGTCTTGAACTTGTGATCCTTCTTCCTTAGCCTCCTGAGTAGCCATCTTTTTGGTAATGTTTGTCAAATTTTAGTATTACACTTACCTCATAAAATGAACTGGGCCAGATGTGGTGGTGCACACTTGTAATTCCAGCATCTCAGGATGCTGAGGTAGGAGGATTGCAAGTATAAGGACATAGCAATTTAGCAAGGCCCTAAGCAAATTAGTGAGATCTATCATAAAAAAAAAAAAAAAAAGGAAAGGCTGCGGATATAGGTAAGTGGGAAAGTGATCCTGGGTTCAATCCCCAGTGCAAAATAAATTAAATAAATTGATTAATAATTCCTTTGTATTGTTAAAATGTTTGTTTCGGTTTGATGTCATTTCTTCTTTCTTCTTGAATATTTGATAGACTACACCAGGGCCATTATCTGGTCATGGATTTTTCCTTTGGAGGAAACTTGACAACCTTCTTTGATAGATATCAAGATATTCAAATTTTTTTTTATCTCTCATGTCAACTTCAGTAGCTTATGTGCCTGTGTTTTGAGAATTTGCCCATTTCATCTAAATTTTTGGCTTAAAGTTGTCCATAATGTTCTTTTATTTTCCTTAATGTCTGTGAGTTCTATGACAATAATTTCATTTCTAATAAAAACTATTTTAGAGCAGTTTTAGGTTCATAGCAAACTTGAGAAGAAGGCACATAGATTTCCCACCTACTCCTGACTGCACAAATGCATAGTGTCTATCATTATCAACCTCTCCCACCAAAGTCATAATATATATTTTTACCAAAGATGAATGTACACTGACACATCATAATCACTAAGGTCAGTAATTTACATTGGGGTTTACTATTGGTGTTGTACATTCTGTGTATTTGGACAAATATATAATGACATGTATCCATCATTATAGTATCATACGGACTATTTAGCCTTCCCAGGATATTATATTATCTTACCCTTCCTTCAAGATCAGACAACCACTGATTTTTTTTTTTTTGTACTCGAGCTTGAACCCAGGGATGCTTAACCACTGAGCCACATCCACAGCTCTTTTATTTTGAGACAGGTTCTCACTGAGTTGCTTAGGGCCTCACTATGTTGCTGTTGCTGAGGCTGGCTTGGAATTTGCAATCCTCCTGCCTCAGATAGGCCTGTGTCGCCACCACTGGCTGATTCATTTTTTCCCCCCAAACTGTCTTTATAGTTTAGCTTTTTCCAGGATGTCATGTTTGGAGTCACATGACTATTCCATTTTACAGTTTGTGTTATTAGTTTTTGGAAAGGGTATAAGATCTATATTTAGATTCATTTCTTTGCATTTGGATATTGAGTTGTTATATCATCATTTGTTGAAAAGATTAATTTATGACACCCACCTATTGTCTTGCCTTTGCTCCTTTGTCAAATGTCAAAGTGTAAATTGACTGTATTTAGGTGGGTCTGTTTCTGGATTCTCTAATCTCTTCCATTGATCTATTTGTTATTTTTTTAATCAACACAACACTGTAGCTTTATAATTCTTAAAGTTGGGTATTGTCAGTCCTCTAACTTTTTTTCCCCCTTCAATATTGTGTTGGCTATTCTGAGTATTTTGTATCTTCATATAAACTTTAGAATCAGTTTGTCAAAATCTACAAAATAACTTTCTTGGGTGTTTATTAGGATTGCATTGGATCTACAGATCAGATTGAGAAGAACTGACAGTTTAATGATATTTAGCCCTCCTATCTACAATTATAGATATTTCTCCATTTATTTAGTTGTTATTGATTTCTTTCATCAGAGTTTTCTCATTTTCTTCATATAGCTTTTGTACATATTTTGTTAGATTTATGCCTATGTATTTCATTGTTTGGCTGGTAATATAAATATATATATATATTTTTAAATTTCAAACTCTATTGCTGGAATAGGAAAATAATTGACTTTTGTAAATTAACCTTGTATCATGCAACTGTACTATAATCTCTTATTACTCGAGTTTTTAATCTCTTCTTTTGGATTTTCTGTAATCAATCGTGTTATTTTCAAACAGCTTATTTTTTCCTTCCCAATCTGTATATTTTTCCTTTCCTTTTCTTTTTTTATTTCTATTTTAATTTTTATTAGCTTAGACTGTTAGTCTGATGTTGATAAAGAATGGAGAGGGAATACATCCATGCCTACATTGTTCCTTATCTTACTGAAAAAGTTTCTAATTTTTCACCATGAAGTGGATGTAGCAGTAGGGTTATTTTTGTTGTAGTGATAGTGGGGATTGAACCCTGGGTTGCTCTACCACTGAACTACTTCTCAGCCCTTTTATTTTTTTATTTTGCAGCAAGGTCTCAATAGTTGTCAGGCTGACCTTGAACATGAGAGCCTCCTGCTTCAGTCTTCAAGAAGCTGGAATTATAGGCATGTGCCACTGTGCCCAGATAGCAGTAGGGTTATTGGTAGTTATTCTTTATCACATTGAGGCATTGCCCCTTGATTTCCGGTTGCTGAGAGTTTTTTTTTTTTTTAAATATTTTTTAGTTGTTGGGGGATCTTTATTTATTTATATGTGGTGCTGAGAATCAAACCCAGTGCCTCACACATGCTAGGCAAGTGCTCTACCACTGAGCTATGTTTATCACCAGAGAGAGGTTGGCTTTTGTCAAATCCCTTTTCTGCATCTATTGATATGATCCTGCAGCTTATCATTTTTAGCCTGTTGATGTGATAGATTAATTTTTTTCAGACATTGTATACCTGGATAAATCTGATTTGGTTGCATCTAACTTTTTTTTTTTTATATATTGAAAGATTTGATTTGCCAACATTTTGCTGAGGATTTTTTGGAACTGCTCTCATGAGAGAGACTGATTTATAGTCTTTAGATATTGTAATGTCTTTGATTTTAATATTAGAGTTATTTTACCCTTGTAAAATAATTTGGGAAGTATTCCTTCTGATTCTGTCCTCTGAAAGATATTGTAGATAATTTATATGATTTCTTCCTTAAAAGTTTGATAGGATTCACTAATGAACTTGTGGGGCTTTTTATTTTGGAAGATTATTAATGATTGATTCACTTTCTTCAAATAGTATAGACAGTTAAGCTTACCTATTTCTTTGTGAGTTTTGACAGATTGTCTCTTTCAAGGAATTATTCTATTTTATCTAGATTATCATATTTGTGAGTCCAGAGTCATTTATAGTGTTCCTTTATTTTTCTTTTAATGTCTATGTGATCTGTAGTGATGGCTCCTTTTTCTTTTATGATGATATTTTTGTCATTGTTTTTTTTTTCCACCACTTTATCATTCTAGCTGGCAGTTAGTCAATTTTATTTATAACTGCAAAGAACCAGCTTTTGACTTTATCTTTTGTATTTTATTGATTGTTTTCTTTTTTTTTTTGTTGACTTTCTTCTTATCATTAAATTTGCTTCTTTCTACTTTGAGTTTGCTTAGCTTTTTTTTTTCCCCTTCCTAGTTTCATTAGTTAGAGTCACTTATATTTTAGATTTTTCTTTCTTAATATAAATATTTAAAGCCATTAATTTTTATCAAAGTTCTGCTTGAGAAGCATACCAGACATTTTACTTGATGTGTATTTTTAATTTAGTTCAAAATATTGTTGGGCTGGGGTTGTGGCTCTGAAGTAGAGCGCTTGCATAGCAAGCATGAGGCACTGGGTTTGATCCCTAGCACCACACATACACATACACAATTGTCTAATTTTCTTTGTGATCATAATTGATTTATACATTATTTAGAGTTATTCAATTTTCAGATATTTGGTGTTTTCTTATATATATTTGTGTGTTGTGTATATATGTAACTTTCTAATGCACATTTTGATCTTTTAACATTAAAAAATGTTGGTTCCCAGGTATATGTTTGTCTTGGTGATTGTACTGTAAGGGTGCTTGAAAAGAATGTATATTCTGTCATATTTGGATTTAGAATTCTATGAATATCAATTATACAAAGTTGGATGATAGTGTTGTTTGGATATTTTGTCTGTATTTTCTTTGTCTAGTTGTATAAAATAGAGAGAAATATTAAAACCTACAAATTTGTGGCCTTTTAATTTTGTCAATTTTTGCTTTTGTCTCTATTATTAGCTTTGTATACATTGATAATTGTTAAAAATTACCAATGTATTTTTTTCATTGTGATATCTCTGTTTTTCTCCAGTAATACTCTATGGGATCAATTTATTTTTCTAATATAAAATAGCCCTTCAGGATTTCTTATGCTTACTTTTTGCATATTTATGTTTCTCTGTTCATTTAATTTTTACTGGTCTGTATTTTTATATTTATAATTTCTCTTGAATGGGCAGAGTATGTATATTACCTTGCCCATCCTCTCATAAAACAAAAGTACTCTGCAAACTCTTATAAAACAGAAGTACTCTATGAGACTTTGCCCTTTAATTGAAGCATTTAGATTATTTATATTTAATGTAATTAAGTTAGTGATATGATTGGTTTTAGGTCTGCCATTTTGTTTGTCTAATGTTTATTTAACTCTTTGTCCTTTGTTTTTTTCTCCTTTTCTGTCTTCTTTTGGATTATTTAAAAAATTTTGTTCTAATAGTTATACATAACAGTAGAATGCATTTTTTATTTTTATTTTTAATTTATTTTATTTTAAAAAAATTTGTATTTTAGTTGTAAGTGGACACAATAACCTTTATTTTATTTTTTATTTGGTGCCGAGGATGGAACCCAGTGCCTCATGCATGTTAGGCGAGTACGCTACTGCTGAGCCACAACCTCAGCCCCACTTTAAAGTTTTTATTATTTCTTTATTTATTTGTTCTAATTTGTTATATGTGACAGCAGAGTGCATTTCAATTCATAGTACACAAATGGAGCACAATTTTTCATTTCTCTGGTTGTATAAAAGTAGAGCCACACCATTTGTGTCTTCATACATGTACCTAGGGTAATGATGTCCATCTCATTTCACCATCTTTCCTACCCCATGTCCCATCCCTTTCCCTGCCTTCCCTTTGCCCTATCCAAAGTTCCTCCATTCTTCCTCCCTCCACCCCCATTATGGATCAGCACCCACTTATCAGAGAAAATATTGGCCTTTGGTTTTTTGGGATTGGCTTATGTCACTTAACATGATATTCTCCAACTTCATCCATTTATCTGCCAATGCCATGATTTTATTCTCTGTAATGCTGAGTAATAGTAGAATGCATTTTGACATATATAAATGAAGTATAACTTCTCATTCTTCTGGTTGTACCTAATATAGAATCACACCAGTCATGTAATCATGTATGCACATAAGATAATAATATCTGATTCATTCTACTGTCCTTCCTTTCCCTACACCCTTCCCTCCCTTTACTGCTCTCTCTCTGCCCAATCCAAACTACTTCTGTTCTTCCCTAGCCCTCCTACTCTTATTGTAAATTAGCATTCACACATCGTAGAAAACATTTGGCCTTTAGTTTTTTTAGCATGATATTCTCCAGCTCCATCCATTCACCTTGCAAATGCCATAATTTGATTCTTCTTTAAGGCTGAGTAATATTCCATTGTGCATATATACCACATTTTCTTTATCCATTTATCTGTTGAAGAGCATGTAGGTTGGTTCCATAGTTTAGCTGTTGTGAATTGAGCTGCTATAATAAACATTGATGTGGCTGTGTCACTGTAGTATGCTGATTCCTTTGGGTATAAACCAAAGTGTGGGATAGCTGGGTCACATGGTGGTTTTTGGATTCTTTTTTCACATTTTATTAACAGTCTTTTAAATTATATCTCCTATGTTAATTTTTTATGCTCTAGGAATTATAATATACGTACCAAACCCTTCACAGCCTAGAGTTATTGTTGTTTTGCTTCACTGAAAAAAGAGTAATATTTCTACCATATACATCTTTTTATTCTCCCTCTCCAACTGATGTGTATGGTCATATATTGTGGCTACATGCTTTGAAAACTTCACCATATGATATTATCATTTTTGCTTGTAACAGTCATATATTTTAAAGAACTGAAAGAAAAATGTTTTTTATTTTGTTTACCTGTATATTTATTATTTCTGTGGTTCTTCTTTCAATCCTGAAGATACATTTCATTTCAGCTTAATGTTTACAATAGCATTTCTTGTACAGCAGTCAGATGGGGATAAACTTTCTTTGTTTTTATGAGAATGTCTTTGCTTTCATTCCCAATGGATATTTTAGGTGGACATAGAATTCTGAGTAGCTGCTTTTTTCCTCTTAGCACTATAGTAAACTGTTAGGCTTTTCATTTCTATGGTTTCTGATAAGAAATTTTTGGCAACTTGAACTGTTCTCCTGTACATTTTGTTATTTTTCTCTATCTGTTTTCAGAATTTGTTTCCTGTTTCGAAGTTTGATTTAATGTGTCTAGCCATTGTTTTCTTTGTGTTTGTCCTCTTTGAAGAATGCGGAAATTCTTGAATATGTACATGTGTGTCTTTCATCAGTTTTAGGATTTTTTCCTGCCATTTTTAAAAGATGTTCTGCTCTAATTTTTATCTGTTATCCATTGTTTACAACTAGATACTTTGCGCGTGCGCACACACAGAGAAAGAAAAAATTACTTGGGGACTATAAAAAGCAATTCCAGTACAATTACCATAAAATTTTAAATTTTCTAAGAGTCTGAGGCTGACTTGAAATTGTAATCTTCCTGCTCAGCCTTCTGAGTCATTGAATTACAAGCATGCACCACTGCATCCAGCTAGATTAGGTATTTTTATTGATCCATTTTTTTATTGAATTTTTAAAATTTAAAAAATTTTCTTATTTTCTTATTGAATTCTCATTTCCATTTTCTTATTGAATCATGAAGTAAATTTTTTATTTTACTTGTTATATTCAATCTAATTAAAAGTAATTTTCTTAATTGAGAACTTCTTTCGATGCACTTCAGTTGTCTTTGCCTTTACTTGATGGGGCATATTTATAGTTGTTACTCTAAAGTTATTTTTAGCTATAACGTGGATTATCTTAAAGTTGGCATCTTTTGATTGTCTCTTCTTTTGAAATCAACCACAGTTTTCTCTTTTTATTGTAAGAATTTTGGGTTGTATCTTGGATGTTAAATATTTTGTAGTCTTCTGGGCTTATATTATAATTCCCTGGAGAATATTGTTTTTTGTTGTTTCAGTTAGCAGATCATCAGCTCATTTAGGTTCCGACAACAAATTTGGTCTTGCCTTCTGCAATGGTGGTTCAAATATTAATTTGCAGTTGATATGGTTTGACTACTACTTGTGCAACTCCAGTGTAAGTCCAAAATGTGTATGTGTGTTTATGGACAGGATTGATTTGTCTCTTTCCCTGTCTTTCTCTTTTCAGAATTTCCTTCTGAAATTCCTTCAGAAATTTCTAAGAGAAATCTTCTTTTTTGGCCAGAGGAAGTGGGAAAAGGGGCTTCTTCACATTCTCCAGCATGCAGGAGCCCCTGGCCAGAAAGAGATTTCTCTTGGATTTTTAGCTACTAGAGTGTTGCCTTATAGGGCAGTGATTACTTTCTGGCCTGTAGGCAAAATTTTAGAGAAAGGAGAAAAAAAAAATTGGGAAATTCATGCTCCTATGGGTTGCTTTTTCAAGTTTGACTCCTTTCCACAATCTGTTTTTTGTTTTTCAGAGTCCCCAAATAAGTTTTTTTCTCCTTTCTCTCTTCCTCTCTTTTTGTACTTTGCCCAAAGTATTAGTTATAAACAGTGGGGAAGATAAGCTGTCTTTTGTTTATGCCATCTTGCTGAAATCAGAATACTCTTTCTAGCTCCTTTTGTGATTTTTTATTTTCTCTTTGATTTTTAGCAATTTGATCACATTGGCAAAATTGGGATTTTTTTTTTTTTTTTGGTGTGTGCTTTATCCTATCCTACTTGGTATTCATTGAGCTGTTGAAATCTGTGTGATGATCATTATTTAATTTGGCAAGTTTGGGTCTTTATTTCTTCATGTTATTTGAGACCCAGTCTCTTATTTTCCTCTGGGGATCTACTTATCACACCTGATACTGTTTGCTATCTTTTGTATATAAAATCACACATTAATGGCACATAAGTATTCTTTATGGTGTATACATATGGCATATATGCAGTGACATATGTGTATAATCATATACTTAAGCCTTGTGGCCATGCAGTCTCTGTTTTAACTATTTCACCCTGTTTTTGTTTGAAAGCATTGGTAGACGATATGTAAACAGGTGAGCATGGCTGTGTATAACTTTGTTTACAAAAAGAGGTGACAGATTAGATTTGGACTTTGAAACATAATTTGCTGGCCCTTGAGATAAATGGAGGTAGGTACTTCAGTGTAGGTACATTGTAGATTCAGGTAAAATCAACACAAATATTGGCAATAACTGAAACTTGGGGAGCTAGTGAATGAGAATTAAGTGGGTAGGAGATGAGACTAGAATGATATGTTAGGACCAGATTATTTTGTTCCAGATATTGCTTTATATGACAACAGTGTGGAACCATCATAGGTTTTTAGGTAATGTAGTGATATAATTAAACTTTCAGTTTGAACAGATCCCTAGTAGCATTGTAGAAGAGGAATCAAAAGGAGCAGATCCCCAAAGCAGGGCACTTTCAAAGAAGCAATTGCAGTAAAAATAAACTCAGAAAAGGCATTAGATACTGATGGAATAGAGTGGATTTAGAGATATTTTGGTGTTAGAAAAATGAAGAAGGAATATTTATATAAATAGGTAACTAGATTTCAAATATAGAAAGGAAAATGCCTTTCTTGAAGATGCAAAGGAATGAGGAACTTGTTTTTTAGGAGTACATTCTTGGTATTTTGTAGTTTAGATATGAGGTATCCCCCAAAAGCTTATATATATGAGACAAAGCAGGAATGTTCAGAGGTGAAATGATCAGATTATGAGAACTGTAACTTAATCAGTAGATTGATCCATATGATGGATTAATAATTTGAATGGATTACAGGGTGGTTACTGTAGGCAGATGTGACAAGATGGGGTGTGACGAGAAGAAGTCATTGGAGGCATGGCCTTGAATTATATCTTGTCCCTGGATCCTTGCTTTCTTTCTCTCTCTGCTTCATGGCTGCCATGTACTAAGCAGCTTTCCATTGCCACACTCTTCTGCCATGTTTTTTTGCCTCAATCTAATGCCCGGAGCTGTGAAGTAAACTGATGATGGACTGAGACCTGAAATCAAGATGTTAAATAAACTTTTCTTCCTCTAAGTTGTTCTTGTCAAGTACTTTGGTCACAGTGACAACAAATGGACTGACAGTGTCCTAAATTTTCTTCATTGTTTAGTTCAGTCTTGTGATTTCAAATATTACCTAAATTGCATTTCGTATCGGAGCCTGTAGTTTGTTGCTAAACATCCTCTAGATGGTGTTTTGAAAAGTATTCTGCTTAGGTTCTCCCAATCTTGTCTCAGCTACATTATGTTCATTATGTTCAAGGGTTCTTTATGAACATACTGTTACTTACAAACTCTCTTTTCCTTCAAGTCAGTTAAACAGAGGTTTGAGTCCTGATCACAAAGTTGGCATTAAGAGATCATTTATGAACTAACATCCATTCACCCTCACCTTCTTTTTACAAAATGCTGAAGAAGTCACATTTCAGTGCTATAGTAAGGTTAGATGAAGAAGGGAGTAGGGTATTTAGAAATCATGTTGGAAAGGAAAGGAGAGTGGTAGCTTAGGGAAGGGGATAAAGAATTATCTTTTGGATTGGAGATACTATAGCACATATTCTTAGTGTCATAGTTATATCCGTTTGGTATTTATCTTTATACTGTTTACTGTAAATATCTGTGACTTTCTGTCAGAGAAGTACCAACCATGCTTGATCTCTGGGCAGGGCAGTCCAGAAATGCTGGAGAGTTTGTTTTTTCAGAGAAGCTTTCAACAAATAATGGATGGAAAATTGATAGGTAAATACTTCATTTCTCACCTACAGTTGGGATAACTCTGAGCCATTTTCTGTACCATTTGTGAGAGTTGTCCAGTAGGGTCAAGCTCTTTTACATCTGGGTAAAAGGTTTTATAATGTAACCTTTCTTGACTTCCTTCTCCTTGCTCTTTCACTTGTCATTTTCCTTTCCTGAAGAATTATCTCTCAGAACTGCTACTGCACATGAATCATTGACTCAAAGTCTTCTTTTTGGGGAATAATAATAAATAAAATTTATTTAACACTTACTAAAAATATTTACTATAAGTCCTTTTGTTTTGGATTTTTTTCCCACCTTTTTTTTTTGATTGGTGTATTATAGTTGTACCTACTGATGGAATTGGTGTTACATATTTGTACAAGAACATAATACACACTATAACAATATAATTTGGCTTAAAGCACTCCTAGGTACAATTTTTAAGTGCTTTATCATCCAATGAAAGAAATACTATTTCATCCTATTTTACATATGAAAGAACTGAGACACAGAAAGTTTAAGTAACTTTCCCAAGATCACAGAGCTGGTAAATGACAGAGCCTACTTCTGAACCAGGCCATTTGTAAATTCTGTATTCTTTTGCCCAGTAGGCTGAAAGAGGTGAGAAATTGGAGAGAGGGAGAGATTATGAATGAATCACTGAATGAATAAGAATGAAACTGGGGATAATTAATGAAGTCCTAGTAGAGATTATGCCAAGATGGATGAAAGGAAAGTAAACATTCATAATGGTGTCTACATTTTATCAAGTTGATAGTTAAATCTGTTCTGAGTTGATGAGTAGGAATTGAAGTGGCTAGAAACATGTAACTTTTTTATGGTGTGGGCATGCTTTTATAGTTAGAGAACATAACTAGTTCTAGATCAGTATTCTGATGATGGATATGGACTGCAATACAGTGTAAAGAAAGGGAATATACGTAGTTAGGCAAATCTGAAGGTTGGTGATTGAGATATGGAGTCTAGTGAATGAGAGGTAAGTTGTAGTTGGTTAGGGTAAGGGCTCTGTCTTCTGGGGTGGGGGCATGATGAGTAGTAGGAGGTTTCATACTTTGAAAAAGTCTAGAGTCATATTTTCAGCCTTTTTTTCTTTCTGGGCAGAATTATAGATTAAAAAAAAAATTTTCCCCCTAGATTTTAAATTCTCCCTTCAGCTGTGTCTGGTATGCTTTAAAACACATATATTGAATTTTCAGTTTCAGTTATTATATTTTTCACTTCCAAAAGTTTGATTCTTTTTCAAATGGAATCTCTTCTTTGAAGATATTTTAGTATTTTATTTCTTTAAATTTGGTAAACATAGTGGTCTTTTAAACCATCTGAAAATTCTACCATCTGAGGTCTGTTTGTGTTTATTTTTTGTTTCTTCTGTTCTCAGTCATGGTACCTTTTGTGAGTTTGTCCCTAGTTATTTGTTAGCTCTTATAATCTGGGTTTTTTTCTGAGACCTGGGATGAAATGTTGTCTTCAGAATGTTTTACAGTTGCTTCATGGTTTGTGTTTTCGCGGCTTGTCTAGGCTATTTGTATTTTGAGTATAATCTGCATGGAGCATAGTCTATAGTCACAACTTTTCAGAGACTTCTCCCCTCATTTTCTATCCTGTCCCCATTCCCCTCTCTCATTTTTCATCTGCTGCTCTGCCACTGCCAAGGTATCTTTATTTATATCTTTTCCCCATGTGAAGACTTTCAGACAAGGTGTAGTGTGTTTTAGTCAGCTTTTTAGCTGCTAAGACTTAACAAGAAAAGTTTTAGAGGAGGAAAAGTTTATTTGGCACTCAAGATTTTAGAGATCTAAGTCCATTGCTTTGGGCCCAAGATGAGGAAGAACATCATGGTGGAAGTAGGAAGAAAGCAGCTCAGGACAGGTCACTGGGGAGCAAAGAGAGCTCCCTATCATGAACAAAATATAAACCCGCAGTGACCTACCTTTTGCAGCCACACTCTACTTGCCTATGGTTACCTCTCAGTTAATCCTTATCAATGGATTGACTACTGATTAGAGTAAGGCTCTCCTAACCCAATCATTTCACCTCTGAATGTTCTTGAATTGCCTCACATAAGCTTTTGGGAGACACCTCATATCTAAATCATAGCAGAGACTGAGCTATATATAGGAAGTCTGTTTTCATCTGTTTCCTAAATCAATTTGAACTGTTAAAATCTCTTTTCTTCCTACAAATTAGCATGCTAGGTTAAGTATGTAAAAGTTTTCTGAACATAGTGATGAAATATCATTACATTAATTACATGGGAGAATAAGTCTGGCTTCTATAGAAAAACTTTAGTAAATAAAATGGTTGATTTTTAAAAATTGAATTTTGATTTCAGTGACCTTTATAATTCTCTTATAAATTCTTTATTAGTGAATTATTTTGCATTTTCTATAAATATAATTATGTACAAATGAAATGAAAATACTTTACTTTTCCTTCTTCTTCTTCTTTTTATTTTTGTACTGGGGATTGGACCCACTGAACCACATCTTGAGTCTTTTTGTTCTTATTTTGAGACAGGGTCTCACTAAGTTGCTCAGGGCCTCTCTAAGTTGTGGAGACTGGCTTTGAATTTATAATTCTCCTGCCTCTGTCTCCTGAGTCTGGAATTATAGATGTGTGCCACTGTGCCTTGCTTACTTTTTACCTTTCAACCATTAAGACTTTTGTTTCTTTTGCTTCATTTACTGACCTTCAGTACAGTGTTAAGTAGAAGTGATGACAGTATAAATACTTGCATTTTCCTCATACTTTGTGGGAGTATTTAATTTTCATAATTGAATATAACTTAGTGTTAAATGTAGGGATTTTTTTGTAGATAATCTTTTTTTTTAATATTTATTTTTTAGGTGTAGATGGACACAACACAATGCCTTTATTTTTATGATCGAACCCGGGTCCCGCCTGTGCTAGGCGAGCACTCTACTGCTGAGCCACAATCCCAGTCTCTGTAGATAATCTTTGTTCCTAGTTTACTGAGGTGTTTCATCATCAGTGGCTTTTGAGTTTTATTAACTAACTTTTTCTGCTTCTGTTTAAATGATTGATGTTTATTCTGTTATTGTTTATTTGAAATTTGTTTCTTATATATTATCTTTTTTATATTACTAGATAATAAGATTATTAAATGATTTTTTTCTTGTACTTTTTTATAAAGAGATAATTTACTTACCATAAAATTCAACCTTTAAAATGTATATACAACTCAGTAATTTTTAATATATTAACAAAGTTGTGCAACTAGAACATTTTTGTTACCCCCCCCAAAAAATTTCTGTAGATATTGGCAGTCACTCCCTATTCTCCTTTTAGCTTCTGGCAATTACTAATTTTCTTCTTGATTTTATAGATTTACCTATATAAACATTTTACATAAATGGAAATTTATAATTTTGACCTTTTGTAACCCTTGTTTCTTTCATGTTGCATAATGTTTTTAAGCATCTTCCATGTTGCAGCAAAAATCACTACTTCATTTTTATGGCTGAATCATATTCTGTTATAGATATTTTGATTATCCATTTACTATTCGGTGAATATTTGGGTTGGTTCCTCTTTTTGGCTATGTAGAATTTTTGCTTCTGTGTTAATTAGAGCCATTGGCTAAAATTTTCACATTTTGAAAATCTCCTTTTCAAATTGTGGTGTCAGAGTTATGCTAGTTTCATAAAATGAGTTGGGAAGTGTTTTTTTTCTTTGTATAGTCACTGGAAGAATTAGCCTGAGGTTGATATTGTTTGAAAGAACATGCCAGTAAATTCTTTTACATGTTTGGAAGAATTTACCAGTGAAGCCATGAGTGTGGGAGTTTACTTTGTGAATAAGATTTTGATTAGAGATTTAATTTTTAAAAAAGATTTATTAATTCTGTTCATGTATTACATTGTTTTTTACTTGTTTAGTGTTGAGAACTTTTTTCAAGCAATTTGTTTGTTTGTTTAATATTGTCAAATTTATAGGCAATATTTGTAGTGATGTATCCTCTCTTATTTCTCACATTGATAATTTATGCTTTTAAATTTTTTCCTATAAGTGTTGCTAGAGATTTATTACAGTTATTACTTTTCTTTGGTTTTCTCTGTTGAAATTTTGCTTTCAGTTTCATAGGTGTCTATTTTTATTTTTTTTCTTTTTATATTCTTTGCATTTAATTTGCTGTTCTGTTTCTATCTTCTTGTAATGTAAGCCTAAGTAATTTACTTTCAGTCTCTTTTGTTTTTAGCATTTACATTTGGGTATGTACAAAAAATTATGCATTTTGGGGCTGGAGATGTGGCTCAAGTGGTAGCGCACTCGCCTGGCATGTGTGGGGCACTGGGTTTGATCCTCAGCACCACATAAAAAAAATAAAATAAAGATATTGTATCCACCTAAAACTAAAATTAAAAAAAAAAGTTATGCATTTTGTCTAAGCATTGCTATACCTGCATTCCACAAGTTTAGATGTCATGTTTAATTTTCATTTAAGTGAAAATATTTTCTTATTTCCATTATGACTAGTTCTCTGACCCAGTCCTTGGGAATTTGTTGAGACTTGATCTGTGGTCCAGCAAATCATCTATTTCAATAAATGTTTTATGGACATTTTAAGAGAAGATGCATTCTGCAGTTGTTGGATTTAGTTTTCTAGGTGTAGTCAGTTAGGTTGAGTTTATTAGTCTTGTTTTAAAATTTTCCTGTATTTATTTTGTTTTGTACTTATTCTATCAATTTAAGAGGAAGATATTTTATAATATACTCTATTCAGTTGTGGATTTGTATTTTCTCTTTTTACTTTTGTCAGTTTGCTTCATATTGTTTTGAAGCTGTATGTTATTATGTGCATGCACATTTTATAATGTTATGTTTTCTGTTGAATTGATCCTTTCAGCATTATGAAATGCTCTTCTCATTTATTTGGATACTGTAGCCCTAAAAGTTATTTTGCCAAATATTGATACAGCCACGCTAGCTCTGTTGGAATCTTGGGAAGTATATTGGAACTCCATCTTTTTCTATTGCTTTTCTTAAAATTTGTCCTTTTATTGAAAATTATGTCATACCAGTTATTAAAGAAAGACCTTTTAATATTTCATATAATAATGGTCATTTGAGAGTTAATTTTTTTTTTAGCTTTTATGGGTCTAAAAGCATCTTTTTTATCTTCATTTTAAAATTATATTTTTGGTAGCCTATACAATTCTAAGTTCCTAAGTGCATCTCTTCACCATACTTTTTAGTACAAAAATGAACATTTTATTTTTAAAAAGTTTTTTTAGTTGTAGATGGACACAATATCTTTATTTTTATGTGGTGCTGAGGATCGAACCCAGTGTCTCAACACCTGCGAGGCAGGCGTTCTACCACTGAGCTATACTCCAGCCCCTAAAATGAACATTTTTATTTTTATTTATTTAAAAAATTTGTTTTTTTAGATGTTGATGGACCTTTAATTTGTTCATTAATTTATATGTGGTGCTGAGAATCAAACCCAGTGCCTCACACATGTTAGGCAAATGCTCTACCACTGAGCCACAACCCCAGCCCCTTAAAATGAACATTTTAAATTGTATTGTTTTTAAGTGTATCACTTTTCTCTGACTGCTTTTGAGATTTTCCCTTTATCTTTTGTTTTAGCAGTTTGACTATTGTGTGCTGAGATGTGATTTTCTTTTGTATTTTTGTGCTGGAAGTTCCCTGAGTTTCCTAAATCTCTGAGTTAATTTTTTAACTTTTGGAAAATTATCATTAATCATCTCTTCATATATTGCTTTTGTCCCATTAATCTTTCTTTCTCTTGTGATTCTAACTATATGAATATGAGAAGACTATTTGATTGTGTCCCACATCTTATATACTTATACTTATAATGTTTCATTTACGTTGTTCTTTTTTCCCTGTGACTAAATTTGGATATTTTTTTCTTGGCCTGTCTGCAAATCCATGAAATATATCTTCTTGTGGCATATTCTGCTCTTAAAATTGCCTAACATTTTATAATTTTAAATATAGTGGTACTCCCTTCTCTGCAACTTTACTTTCTGTGGATACAGTTACCTGTGGTCAATTATAGTCAGTAAGTGGGGTGTTAAATCCCTAGAACCCCCCAAATGGAATATTACAGAAATAAACAACTTATGACTTTTAAATTGCATCCTGTTCCGAATAACATGATGAACTCTTACATTGTCCAACTCCATCCTGCCTGAGATGTGAATCATTCCTTTGTCCAACATACCCATACTGTCTCTTAGTCACTTAGCTGTCTCAATTAGGAGATGGACTGGTATTGCAGGGCTTGTGTTCAGGTAACATGTAAGATTTGGTACTATCAGGGTTTCAGGGTTTCAGGCCTCCACTGGAAGTCTTGGAATTAACCCCCCTACACACACCCTATAATGGTGGACTACTCCATTTATAGTTCTGGAATGTCTGCTTATTTCTTTTTTAATAGAATACATTGAAGATTGCCTTATTTGATTCATTTTGTTCATCTCTACATCTACAATGTCAATGACATCTACAATGTCAAGTCATTGTCTTCTAACTTTGATATCTGGATTGTCTGTGAGTCTGCCCAATTTTCTGGTTTTCTCTTTAATTATCTACCACATTATTTTGTTTTTCTGGCTGTCCCTTAATATGTTTATATTGTGCCCCAAACAAGACTAATGTTATATGCAAAAATCAGTTATTTTCTTTCAGATAATGTTTTCTTCCAGAAATGTTTCTCTTTTTCTCTCAGAAAGGTTAGACAGATAGCATGAGGTATCATTTCAGTCCATTCAGGAATTAAGTAGACCTCTTTCTCTGCTGGGATTCAGTCTTCTAAATGCAAGAAGACAATGGAAAATTTACTTTCCTTTTGAGCAGGCTCCATATCTTCCTTCCCCTGACTGAGGAGATGTGTTTCTGAGAAAACCAGTCGTGTTCCTAGGCTTTTTCTAAATTCTAATTTTCTTTTTTTTTTTTATATTTATTTTTTAGTTGTAGTTGGACACCATACCTTTATTTTATTTATTTATATGTGGTGCTGAGGATCGAACACAGGGCCTTGCATGTGCTAGGCGAGTGCTCTACCACTGAGCCACAACCCCAGCCCTAAATTCTAATTTTCATTCCAGATAAGTGCACATCCAAAGCACCATCAGTTTTTGTTTGCTTTAGTAGAGTTCCTTTGCCTACATGAAGCTCAGTTCTTACTCATGCTCAAACTCTTTAAATGTCCCCAACGGAAAAAATGCTAGTGGTCTCAGCTCACTTTGGAAGTACTCTTCTGTCTGTGGATCTTTGGTTTGTCTAGTCCTCATTGCTTCTATATCTCTGTTATGTTAGTCTAGTCCTTGAAGGAAGATCAATGTTTTGTTCCTCATTAGTATCTTAAACTAGGGAAGTGGAGGTCAGGAATGTTTCTTTACAAAAAGGAAAGGTACATAATTTTAAGAGTGATTATTTGTATAAGCATAGTGATGTATTGAGTAGTCTTCTCTGATATATATGTAAAAATAAAATGAATGATATGAATCTTTCTGATTCAATATTATCAAAGTGTAACTTGGACCAGGGAGGTCAGTGAACAATGACCCATGGACTAAATCCTGCCATGTTCTTCCTCCTTTTGAGTGGCCTAGAGCTGAGAATTTTTAAAAACATTTTTATAAAGTTGAAAAGAGGAGAAAAGACAAAGAAAATTTTTGACACATGGAAATTAAACGAGTTATAAATTTCAGCATTCAGAAACAAAGCTTTATTGCCACACTCAATCTGTTTATGTGCTTTCTGTGGCTTGCTTTCATGCTATAGTGGTTGAGTAGTTGCTGCAGAGAGCCTGTGGCCCACAAAGTGTAAGAATAGTTTACTCTTACCCTTTTAGAGAACAGTTTCACCTATTCCTGCTTTAGACCATTGGCACAGGAATTTTTTAGTTTTCATTACTAAGTAAAATTAAGATAAAGATTGAAAACTTTATTCCAGAAATTGTGTAAATTTGAATTTATCAAAATCTTAGTATTTTAGAGTTAGAGGAAACCTCAGAGATAATCTCTTTCATATCTTTATTTGACAAATGAACAAATAGATCTGAATGAGAGAAATTTTAAAGTTATATTATGACTGACTTTTTGTTAGAAAACAGACTCTGATATAGAAACTAATGATCTATATCACTGAACAACTTGTAAAATCCATTTGTTCTTACATTGCAGAAGAATTTGGTTTTCTTTCAACAGTGTAGCTGTTAAGATAAATTCTTCCTTTGAATTTTTAAAGTAAATGGTTAATGGTAAATATGGCATTTTACCTTTTACTTTTTATTTTTAGCTATAATTCTTTTAGATCTAGTGGGTAGAGGTTCTTTTTTTTGAGAAGACTAAAAGTCCCAGGAACAATTCCATATACTCTTCATTAAGCTTCTTATTGACTTAAAATTTAAAATCCTAAATAATAAAATTAGAGATTCAAAAGTCAATTGTTAGTGTGTAAGGTTGATTCCTAGAGTTTTCTCTATTCATCCTCACATATGAAAAATTTACTCATTCTTAGATATAATTGTATAATGGAATGTTAATGTTACTAGCAAATAGTATTATTTTCCAATGATGAGAATAGATTTTCTTTATATAATTTTCCGTTTATTTCTGGATCTTTTTTCTTCCTACCTTGCTTCCTTCCTTCCTTTTGTGTGTGGGGGCGTGTAACCAGGGATTGAACCCAGGGGCACTTAACCACTAAGCAACATCCATAGCCCTTTTAATATTTTATTTAGAGACAGGTTCTCACTAAGTTGATGAGGCTGGCTTTGACCTTGTGATCCTCCTGCCTCAGCTTCCCAAGCTGCTGGGATTACAGGTATGCCACTGCACCTGGCTGAATCTTTTTTATAATTCTGTGCTTATAAAAAAATTAAATCAATAAACACATTAAAATAAGTTAAAGTTATTTTGTTAATTTTAGGAAAGCTGGTTCTTCAGATGGCCTATATGCAAGAGTTGGTTGGTTCAGACTCATTAGAATTGTTCAATCAATTAAAAGCTACCACATTGTTTGGAAGTTGGATAGATTATATAATTAGATGTATCTATTCATTTTTAGCATTCAACACTGTCAGCCACCCTTTTTTCTTAAATTTTTTTCATAATATTCTGGAGAAATGTCAGCCATATATGTTGTTTATATTACATCCTTTCCACCAAAATTTATGTAAAATAACCCCATGTATGTAAAATAACTCTTCAGTGGATATTTCTGTCTAGATATCCTTTAAATGATTTGTTGTTATCTACGAATCTAATCTTAATCCTCTTCTTATTTTGCTCTCTGACTAATGCTTGTCTAGAAGTAAGGTTTATTCTATTTCTCTGAATTTTCTCATTTTAACCCTCTTCTTTTTCCTTCCCTTTTATTTTCTCTTTCTCTCAAAATACCATTGAGTACTCTGTTCCAGGTGCCTTTCTGGACAAAGAGGATAGGCAGTGAACAAGATGCACATGGCCTCTGTATTGTTGGAGCTCATGGTTTGGTGAGGGAATGATGCATTAAATCATAATCTCAAATAAAATGACAATTATAGGTTATGAGATAAATTATAAAAAATTTTGAAACAAAAATGAAAAATGAATTGAATGTGCGTGTTAGGGAACGTTACCCAGTCTATAGAGTTAGAAATACTTTCCTGAGTAAGTGACACTTAGGCTGGGGATTCAAAGATGAGTAGTGGGTAACAGGAGATGTGGAAGAAAATTTCAGGCAAAGGGGAAGCTTTTGTGAAAGCACCAAAGGAGCTCAATAGGTTCAGACAACTGAAGAAATGTCATTGTAGCTGGAGGATGTTGAACAAGTTAGAGAGGAATGTGGAGTGAAACTGGAGAGGTGGGCCAAGATTGGTTACTGGAAGATACTTTAATCAGTGCCAGTGCTTTTAGATTTTATGTTAAGAGAATTGAGAAGATACTGAGTTTTAAATGGAGGGAAGTTCCCACTTAGATTTGTGATTTTAAAAGGTGACCTAGTTCCTATGTGAAGAATGGATTGAAGGGGGATAAATATATATGTGCAGAAGTAAGTTAAGAAGGTTTGTCAGTGGTCCAGGCAAAAGATGGTGATAACTATATTATTAGTTACCACAATAGAGATGCTGTGGACAGAATCAAGAACTATTAAAAGATATAATTGACAAGATTTTGTGATTATTTTGATTGGAGGAGAGAAGCCTGAGGAATTGTTAAGGATAAAATTTTCTTATGCTGGTTGCTCTTGTCTGTCTTGACATTTTAGTATATTAAATTCAAATGTCTTCAAAATGGACTTTCCCTACCCACAAATGACCTAGGCTTAAAACTCTTTTTCTGTCATTGCTTCTACCAGTTATCAGGTCTAAGGACTGGACTTCTTTAGTCATCTAGAATTTTCCTCTCCTCCCCATCTCCCTGTAGTCATCTAGAATTTTCCTTTCCTCCCCATCTCCCTGTCTTCTTGTAGTTGTCCTATCCTTACCCATTCACCGCTCTTAACCCCTTCTCTTTTTATCTAATAGCTATTGTATCCTCTTGCTAGATTATTATACTGTGCTTTCTATTCAAGTCTCTGAGCTCCTCCAGGGCAAGAACTGTCCTTTTCATTTTGTATCTTCACTACTTAGTAGTGTGCATGTAAGTGTGGTGAAAATAAAAATATTAAGTGAAATGAAAATAAAATGTTTGTTTGCTTTGCCTCTTGTTTCTTCCACTGTGATCCTTATTCTTACCACCTTTCCCCCCTGCTTTCTTAGAGTCACTCAGAGACTTCCTTTTTCTCAAAAAATATTTTAGTCTTAAGGATGTGAGGTAATGAAAAACTCATTGCTGGATATACAAGTGTATGCGTTCAGGATTTTTCGTATATTAATTCAGTAAAAAGTGACTTGAGTTTTTTTTTTCTTCTTGCTGCAGTGTAACTCATTCCCAGAGAAAGCAGTTTTTTTTTTTTTTGGGTGGGGGAGCATGACTGATGTTTATTAGCAATCCCCACTGTTTAATAAAGTTCTAAAAAGCTTGATTTGATACCTTTTTCATGTTTTACTTTTTGTAAAATTTGTTTTTGCAGAATTCAAATTTTATAATTTTTTATTATTTAATGTATTTCCTAGCTGTCCAGTATTGCAGACAGCTCAATAGCTATTTATTTGATAGTATCTTAATGTATATGCAGAGTATCCTGTTTCATGGAAAGTTTGTAAGAGAAATATTCAAATGTCTGTTTTGGTGATGCCTATTTTTAATAGCTTTGTATATCCTTATATGAATGTTCATAATTATTTTGTCCACTTTTTTAATTTTTAGGAATAAGAAAATTTTAAATAAGAAGAAATTGAAAAGAAAACAGAAAAGCAAATCAAAAGTGAAAACAAGAAGCAAGGTAAAGTTGCTGGTTATTTATGGGGAATGAGGACTTTTTTCATATAATAATTTGAATAAAAATGACAGGATTTAAAAAATATGAGTATAATTAGCAAAACATTCTGCTTCTATGTGCTGAAATAATTTTGTAAAAACTTTTTATAATTTGGTTCTGCTTTTACCTTCATCTTTAGTTTAGGCTGCTTCTTTACCAGTAGACTGAAAGTTATCAATATCTGGGTGTGGAAAAATATTTATTATTTATTCTCATTTTTTTTTTTTTTACAATACTGGGGATTGAACTCAGGGGCACTTGACCACTGAACCACATCCCCAGCAATATTTTGTATTTTATTTAGAGACAGGATCTCACTGAGTTGCTTAGCACCTCACTGTTGCTGAAGCTGGCTTGAAACTGTGATCCTCCTGTCTCAGCCTCCCTAGCCACTGGGATTACAGGAGTGCGCCCACCATGCCCAGCCTATTCTCATTACTTAATCCGTTCTTTGGGGAACATATTCGTAGCTCTTCTCTATTTTTCACTTTGACTACATGTATTTGAAATAGTAAATTTTGGTTTGTGAGTTGGGCCTTGGATTTGCATTCATTATATTATGCCCTTCTTGACATGAATTAAGAAGGCTCTGGGTGTGTCTATATTGTTCTGGCTTTTGACTGGTGATAGTTGTGCAAAAGAAGAGGCAATGTGGATATTTGTTTTAGGGGGAACCTTAGAGACTAGAAATCTATTTTTTTCCATCTGATAGAGAAATCTTGTCTATAAAGTCCCTGTCCAGAGCCAACTTTCTATTTTTTAGAGTGTTTTCTATTAAATAGTTCTACTAAGAAACCTAGACAAGAGGAAAAGAAGAGTTGTAACTATGGTTTACTGAACAGTTCATATTGAGTTAGATAAATAGTAGTTTAGCTGGGTCTGCATAATGTATTTAAGTTCTGGAGGCAAGTGTTTCCTGCTTTTTAAAATTAGTGTTCTTGCTATTATAATTGAACAAAGTCTACTTTGAAGTAGTAAATCAAATAAAATAATAGTGGGGGATGGGATCTATTTGGTTTCTCTATTTGAAAACACAGCTGGATGCAGAAAATAATGTCATCAAATCTGTGCCTTCTTCTCTTGTCTATGCTTTCCTCTGATATGCGCCTATGCTGGTGGCTGGAGGCTAAAGCTGCTGGCAGCTCCAACTTAATTTTCTTTTATTAAGAAGCATTTCTTTTACTGCTAGCAGAAAGTCTGGTAGGAGTTTTGATTGAACCCATCACTCATTTTGATCAGGGAGATGGGGTACTTTGGTTAGACTAAGTTAAGTTTGTAAGCCTGTGACAACCATAGTGAGTATACCATGTGAAATGGGGGAAGGCAGATATGTAATAGGTGTTGGGCAGGCAGATATGTAATAGGTGTTCAGTTGTATTACCTCTCATTACCTCTGGTTTTGGAATAGAAGAGGGAGGTAAAGAGCTTTCTTAATATATAAAAATTCTGACAAATACACATCATTCAGATTCCAGCTTCTACCCCTTTTCCACTTTTTATTGTGTGCAAAGGCAGAGAGTAGCAATCTTTAACATTTTTTTCTTTCAAGGTTTCATTTGGTAATTTTCCAAAAGTGGGCAGGAAGAGATGGGAAATCAAGGTGTTTTATCCCCTATAACTACTTTTGTGCCTGTAGTAATTCAAGTTGCTTTTCTTGTCCTCAGTGTTGGATCTTTTTTAAGAGTAGCTTTTAATAAGAGTGATATAAATAAATTCATTCATTTATTCTTCAAACATTAATTGTGCACTGTGTGCAAACATTGGGCTAGGTATTTGGATACAAAAATGCTAAGAAGCATTTCCTGATCACTACAAGCATATGTAAAATTAGAATAATCTCCTTACAAGAGAGATCCTTAATCACAAACTCTTTAGTCATATCTGCAGAGTTCCTTTTTCTATGTAAGGTGTCATATTCACAGGTTCTGGGTATTAGGGTGTTGATATTTTTGAAGGCCATTATTTTACCCACCGCACCCCTCTTGTATATTTCTTGCAGTTAGCTGACAAAATTCAATCCTATACAAATTCAATATTTTCTCTTTCACTGAAGATCCATGTTCTGCTGAAGGGAATTCAAGACTAAATAGATAATATTAGACATTGATGATCACCAGTCTCAAATGGATCTTTCATGTCCAGACTATTTTATTGCTTTTTATAAAATAGTTCTTCCATTTTTTACTGTGATTGATGTTTCCCAATTTCCTTAAACCTCTGGTAAATTCTATGTTCCAGTATGTCTTCACTTTCCTTATTTTTTAAGTTATTTTATTTTATTTGTTCTAATTTGTTATATACGACAGCAGAATGCAGTTCAATTTATATTACACAAACAGAGCACAGTTTTTCATGTCTCTGGTTGTACACAAAGTAGAGTCACACCATGTGTGTTTTCATACATGTACTTAGGGTAATGGTGTCCGTCTCATGCCACCGTCTTTCCTGCCCCCATGTCTCCTCCCTTCCCCTTCCTCCCCTTTGCCCTATCTAAAGTTCATCTATTCCTCACATGTTGCCACCACCCCCCCATCTCTAATACGAATCAGCATCCTTATATCAGAGAAAACATTTGGCATTTTGTTTTTTGGATTTGGCTTTCTTCACTTACCATGATATTCATTTATCTTGATTTTATTCTCTTTTAATTCTGAGTAATATTCCATTGTGTATATATACCACGTTTTCTTTATCCATTCATCTACTGAAAGATATCTAGGTTGGTTCCACAATTTAGATATTGTGTATCATGCTGCTATAAACATTGATGTGGCTGTGTCCCTGTAGTATGCTGTTTTTAAGTCCTTTGGGTATAAACCAAAGAGTGTGATAGCAGCATCAGATGGTGGTTGCATTTTTACTTTTCAAAGGAATCTTCATACTGCACCAATTTGCAGTCCCACCACCATTGTGTGTGTCTTTTTCTCCACATCCTCGCCAACACTTATTGTTGTTTGTATTCTTAATAGCTGCCATTCTGACTGGAGTGAGGTGAAATCGTAGAGTGGTTTTGATTTGAATTTCATTAATTGCTAGAGATGTTGAACATTTTTTCAGGTATTTGTTGATTGATTGTATGTCCTGAGAAGTGTCTGTTCAGTTCCTCGGCCCATTTATTGATTGGGCTATTTATTTATTCATTCATTCATTTATTTATTTTGTGCTAAGATTTTTGAGTTCTTTGTGTTCTTTCTGATGTGCCTGTGGTAAAAATTTGCTCCCATTCTGTAGGCTGTCTATTCACTTCACTGATTGTTTCTTTTGCTGAGAAGAAGTTTTCCTGTTTGAATCCATCCCATTTATTGATTCTTGATTTTAATTCTTGTACTATAGAAGTCTTATTAAGGAAATCAGGGGCTAATCATGATGAAGATTTGGGCCTACTTGTATTAGGTGCAAGGTCTCTGGTTTAATTACTAGGTCCTTGATACACTTTTTGAATTTTGTGTGTGGTGAAAGTTAGGGGACTAATTTCATTTTGTTGTATATGGATTTTCAGTTTTCCCAGCACCATTTGTTAAAGAGGGTATCTCTTCTTTAACATATGTTTTTGGCTCCTTTGTCTAATATGAGATTCATTTATGTGGATTTGTTTCTATGTCCTCTATTCTGTACCATTGGTTTACTAGTGTGTTTTGGTGCCAATACCATGCTGTTTTTATTACTATTGCTTTGTAGTATAGATTAAGGTCTGGTATAGTGATGCCACCTGCTTCACTCTTCTTGCTAAGGATTGCTTTAGCTATTCTGGGTCTCTTATTTTTCCAGATGACTTTCATGACTGCTTTTTGTATTTCTGTGAGGAATGTCATTGGATTTTGGTTGGGATTGCATTAAATCTGTATAGTACTTTTGGTAGAATGGTCATTTTGACAATATTAATTCTGCCTATCTAAGAACAAGGTAGATCTTTCCATCTTCTAAGGTCTTTAATTTCTTTTTTTAGCATTCTGTAGATTTCATTGTAGAGGTCTTTCACCTCTTTCGTTAAGTTGATTCCCAAGTAGTTTATTTTCTTTATGCTGTTGTAAATGGAGTAGTTTTCCTTGTTTCCCTTTTAGAGGATTTGTCACTGATATACAGAAATGCTTTTCTATGAGTGTTGATTTTGTATCCTGCTACTTTGCTGAATTTATTTACTAGTTCTAGAAGTTTACTGGGGAATTTTTTTGGGTCTTCTAGGTATATAATCGTATCGTTGGCAAATAGTGTAAATTTGAGTTCTTCTTTACCTATCCGTATCCCTTTAATTTCTTTCATCTAATTGCTCTGGTCAGTGTTTCAAGAACTATGTTAAATAGAAGTGGTGAAAGAGGGCATCCTTGTCTTGTTCCAGTTTTTTAGAGGGAATGATTTCAATTTTTCTCCATTTAGAATGATGTTGGCCTCGGGCTTAGCATAGATAGCTTTTACGATGATGAGATATATTCCTGTTTCCCTGGTTTTTGTAGTGTTTTGAACATGAAGGGATGCTATATTTTGTCAAAATCTTTTTCTGCATCTATTGATGATCATATGGTTCTTTCCTTTAAGTCTATTGATGTGATGAGTTACATTTATTGCTTTCTGTATGTTGAACCAACCATGCATCCCTGGAATGAACCCCACTTGATAGTGGTGTACTATGTTTTTGATATGTTTTTGTATTCAATTTGCCAGAATTTTATTTAGAAGTTTTGCATCCATGTTCATTGGAGACATTAGTGTGAAGTTTTCTTTTTTTGATGTGTCTTTGCCTGGTTTTGGAATCAGGATGATATTGGTCCCATAAAATGAGTTTGGTAGTGCTGCCTCTTTTTCTATTTCCTGAAATAAATTGAAGAGTATTGGTATTAGTTCTTCTTTAAAGGTCTTGTAGAACTCTCCTGTGTATCCATTCGGTCCTCTGCTTTTCTTGGTTGGTAGGCTTCTGATGGTGTCTTCTATTTTGTTGCTTGAAATTGATCTGTTTAAATTCTGCATATCATCCTGATTCAATTTAGGCAAATCATATGACTCTAGAAATTTGTTGATGCCTTTGAAATTTTGTATTTTATTGGAGTACAAGTTTTCAAAATAATTTCTAATTATCTTCTGTATTTCTGTTGTGTCTGTTGTGATATTTCCTTTTTCATCATGGAAGTTAGTAATTTGAGTTTTCTCTCTCCTTATCTTTGCTAGCATGACTAAAGGTTTATCAATTTTATTTATTTTTTCAAAGAACCAACTTTTTGTTTTGTCAATTTCTTCAATTGTTTATTTTGTTTCAGTTTCATTGATTTCAGCTCTGATTTTAATAATTTTCTGTTTTCTTCTGATTTTGGTGTTAATTTGCTTTTCTTTTTCTAGGGCTTTGAAATGTAATGTTAGGTCATTTAGTTGTTGACTTTTTCTTCTGTTAAGGAATGAATTCCATGCAATGAACTTTCCTCTTAGTACTGCCTTCATAGTGGCCCAGAGATTTTTAATATGTTGTATCAGTGTCTAATTTATCTCTAAGAATTTTTAAATCTCCTCTTTTGCAACCCACTCTTCATTCAATAGCATATTATTTAGTCTCCAGGTGTTGGAGTAGCTTTTATTTTTTATTTTATCATTGATTTCTAATTTCATTCCATTATGATCTCATAAGATGCTGGGTAGTATCTCTGCTTTTTTGTATTTGCTAAGAGTTGCTTTGTGGCATAATATATCGTCTATTTTAGAGAAGGATCCATGTGCTGCTGAGAAGAAAGTGTATTTGCTGGTTGATGGATGAAATATTCTATATATGTCAGTTAAGTCTTAAGTTATTGATTATATTATTGAATTCTATAGTTTCTTTGTTCAGCTTTTGTCTGGAAGATCTATCCAGTGGTGAAAGAGGTGTGTTAAAGTCACCCAAAATTATTGTGTTGTGGTCTATTTGACTCTTGAACTTGAGAAGAGTTTGATTGATGAACATAGATGTTCTATTGTTTGGGGCACATATTTTTGAAATTGTTATGTCTTGTTGATGTGTGTGGTTCCCTTGAACAGTATGAAATGTCCTTCTTTATCCAGTTTTGTTAACTTTGGCTTAAAGTTTACTTTATTTGATGTAAGGATGGAAACCCCTTCTTGTTTCTGCAGTCCAAATGAGTGGTATGTTTTTCCCCAACCTTTCCTCTTCCGTCTATGGATATCTTTTCCTATGAGATGAGTCTTGGAGGCAGCATATTGTCGTTTTTTTTTTTTTGTTAAATTAATCCAATCTGCCAGTCTATGTCTTTTGATTGGTGAGTTTAGCCATTAACATTCAGGGTTATTATTGAGACATGATTTGTATTCCCAGCCATCATATTTGTTAATTTTTAGTATTTAACTTGACTTAATTTCTCCTTTGATTAGTTTTTCATCTAGTGTAATACCTCCCTCTGCTGATTTTCATTTTTGTTTTTCATTTCCTCCTCATGGAATATTAGGCCGAGGATGGTCTGTAGTGCAGGCTTTCTAGCTGTATATTCTTTTAACTTTTTTTTTTTTTAATCATGGAAGGTTTCTATTTCATATTGAGTCTAAAGCTTAATTTGCTGGATATAAGATTCTTGGTTGGGCTGGGGATGTGGCTCAAGCGGTAGCGCGCTCGCCTGCCATGCGTGCGGCCTGGGTTCGATCCTCAGCACCACATACAAATAAAGATGTTGTGTCTGCCGAAAATTAAAAAAATAAATATTTAAAAAAAAAAGATTCTTGGTTGACATCTATTTTCTTTTAGAGCTTGGTATATGTTGTTTCAGGATCTTTTTTTAGCTTTCAGGGTCTGGGTTGAAAAATCTACAGGTATCCTAATTGGTTGCCCCCTATATGTAATTTGTTTCCTTTCTCTTTTGGCCTTTAAGGTTCTCTCCTTATTCTGTATGCTAGGCATTTTCATTATAATGTGCCTTGGTGTGGATCTGTTGTGATTTTGTACATTTGGTGTCCTGTAAGCCTCTTGGTTTTCCAATTTATTCTTTATGTTTGGAAACATTTTTTATATTATTTCATTGTTTATTCCTTTGGTTTGGAACTCTATGCCTTCCTCTATCCCATTTGTTCTTTTTATGTTATCCCATATTTCTTGAATATTCTACTCATGGTTTCTTATCATCTTCACTGTGTGTTCTACATTCTTTTCAAGATTATATATTTTGTGTTTATTGTCTGGGATCCTGTCTTCCGAGTGGTCTAATCTGTTGGTGATACTTTCTATTGAGCCATTAATTTGGTGTATTGTTTCTTTGATTTCGAGGATTTCTGTTTTTGGATTTTTTTTTAGAACCTCTATCTCCTTATTGAAGTAATCTTTTGCTTCCTGTGTTTGCTTATGTACCTCTTTATCAAAATGATCTTTTGCTGCCTATATTTGTTCTCTTATATCATCCTTTAATTCACAGAATATTTTAATTATGTACCTCCTGAACTCCTTGTCTGTCATTTCTTCTGTTGTGCTAGCCATGGATTCTAGTAATGTAGTGTCTTGATTTGTTTGGGATACTTTTTTCCCTTGTTTTTATTCATGTTGTTCCAGTGTCTTCCCTTCTAGCACTGTGAATCCAAGACGTTACTGTTTTTACCCTATAGGCTTATAGCCCTTGCAGTGTTCTAATACTTCTTTGAGGGGAAGAATAATGTTAACAGATCCCAGTACTAACAATATACAACCTTAAACCAAATAGTTGCTATTAAGACATTTACAGTTTTGTCACAATACACGGAAATGGTGAGTTCATTTATTATCTACAATATAAACAGTAGGTTTGCAAAAGGTTTTATAGTTTCTGATGGTGGACAAAGAACAGAGGGTGATCTGTAGGATGAGATGTTGAGAGGGTAGGAGGTGAGGATATAGAGTTATTAGATCTTAGGAAGTGTGAAAGAGGAATCTAAAGAAGATGGTTAGTAGTAGGAAAAGAGAGAGGAGGTGATTTTGGGGAGACAAGTAAGTGGGAAGATATTAGAGTACATAAAAGAAACACATAAATATTAAGAAAAATTAAAACAATGTAAAAATAGGAGATAAAAGAATAAACAAAACAATTGTAATATCCCATTCAGACATCCCAGTCCTCAGTATCCTAATTCATACAAAGTACTTGGTTTCACAAATGTTGGGGATGTGAGGGCGGGAGAAGAGAGAGCGAGAAAAAAACAAAAACAAAAAAATGTTGAAGGAAGAAACCAGGATTGTTTTGTTCAGAGATCAGTATCTTTCCTTCTCTTCTCATCCAACAGGTTGGGTTGTTTGTTGTTTGCTGATATCTCCACCCTCAGGATGGTGAAGGTTACCAGGGTGGGAGGATTGGTCTTGGGTACAGGGCACCTGGAAGTGGGTTATGGCACCATTGGCCCCTGATGGGAGACCCCACTGGGTCCAGAGACAGCTACAGCCACAATGCTGCATGCCACAGAGCTGCATCTCTGAACATACTGCTTCATATATCCCAAGGATTTCCTTTGGGGCCTGCTCGTGTGATGTAGGCGCCTGTTTTTTTTTATTTTTTTATTTTTATTTTTTATCATCTGTAGGCCTCACAGTTCCTGGTCTCTAATTTAGTCTCTAAATTATATCTCACTCACCCTCTCCCTTTCTACTTCCTAATCGGGAATCTTTCTCTCTGGAGTTCTTGTGGGTTGTGCTCTGGGTGCTGTGTACCTGTCTTGGAGAGTTGTTTTGTATTGGGCAGTCACTGTGCTGAGTTAGTGACTGTAGGGGAAGGAAGGAGTTGGGGACTATTGTACCTGCCTAGCCAGTGTTCCAAGCTGAGAGTTGCCTCAACTAAAAATGGCAACGAAGGTGCCCCACGATGGCTGCTTTCAGTGATGAAGTTTTGGGTTGAGGGGGGCCTAGGCGGTGGTGTTGGGCGATGTTTTCAGAAATGCAGCTATGTGGCATGCAGCATTGTGGCTGTGGGCTGTCCTTGGACTCAGTGTGGGCTCTGTGGGGTTGGCAGGGCTGGCCTGGGCCTTCCTGGGCTCCCAGAGGGTCAGCGCAGCTGTCTGTCTTCACTTTCTTACAAGAGAAATGAAATGAATAACACAGGAAGCTTCCTCACCATCCTGATAACAAATGTATTTATATGTTAGGTTAGGTTTCTTAACAGCAGAGCTTGAGACAGGGATTTAAAGTACACAGTTTTGAAAATTAACATAAATGCAAATACTATACCAGTCAAGCTTCAGAACATTTCCATCATCTTCAAGGATTTTCTCATGCTCTGCTGCATTCCATTCCTTCCTGCAACCCTGGCGCTAACAACCACAGATACATTTTCTGTCACTGTAGATTAGTTCCCATTTTCGAGAATTTAATATAAATGTGATTATACAGTTGTTCCCTTTTTATATGACTTCTTTCCATAAATACAGTATTTGTGTTTACATTATTGCCTATGTCAGTGGTTCATTCCTTTTTGTTTTGCTTACTAGTATCTCATTGTGTGGTTATATCACATTTTGTTGATCCAGTCACCTATTGTTGGACATTTTGGTGGTGTTTCTAGTTTTTGGCTATTGCAAAGTTGCTGTGAACCTTTATAAACTAGTCTTAGTGTGGATATGTGTTTATTTTTTTTGGATGATTACCAGGAGTGGAATATTTAGATGGAATTTCTTTTGAGGATTTGCAAGAAGGATTCATAACACTCAGAAGCAATTTATACTCATAGCTAAGTTTTATTACAACATAACCATTAGAAAAAAAAGATATGTATTGATGTCTAAAGAGTTATGGCACAAGCTTCCTAGTTCGTTCTTATCTGGGCATGTAGAATATGCTTTTGCTCTGGCAGTGAACTACAGTGAAATGTGTGGAAGCATAGTTGAGTCTTAGGAACTCAGACTTTTGTGGTTTTTGTCACTTAGACGCATTCTGCTAAGCAGGCAGCCATGGCAAGTGAAACTCAGGTTTCATCATCAGTTTTGATGTTTGTGCAAAGCAGTCTGGCAGTGTTAGTTCTTTCCTCACAGGTTGCATGGTAAATATAGTTCTTTGAGAAACTGAAAAACTGCCGAGTATGGTGGCACACGTCTGTAATCCCTGCCACTCAGGAGGCTGAGGCAAGAACATCACAAGTTCAAGGTGAGCCTTGCAAACTCAGGGGACTCTATCTCAAAATTTTAAAAAAGCAGGGAGGTCTGGAGATATAGAACAATAGTCGGGTGCCCTTGGGTTCAATCCCTAGTACTGGGGAAAAAAAAGGAAACTAAAAATCATTCCAAAATGGTGGTTCATTTTACAATCTCAAAGCAGTATATGACAAATCCAGTGGCTTCACAGTTTTGCAAAAACATGGTAATAGATTTTAAGATCTTAGTAATTATAATTGGCATATAGGGGTTTCTCACTGTGGTTTTAGCTTTTCTTTAATGACTAATGACATGAACATCTCTTCATATGCTTGGCTATTCGTGAAATATCTGTTGAGATCTTGCTCCTCCTTTTATAATTGTCTTCTTGTAAAATTGTCAGAATTATATATCATAGATACAAGGACTTTGTCAGATATCTGTATTCCAAAACCTGATTTGCTTTTTTCTTTCCTTATAGTACTTGAGAAAAACAAAAGTTTTATAAATCCAATTAGTTGATTTTTTTCTCCCTTATTATAATGCCTGTATTTTGTGTCCTAAGAAATCTTTGTCTATCCTAAGATAAAGATTTTCTTCTTTACATTGCTCATGGAGAATTTATAGTTTTATCTAATATACTTAGGTTTGTGGTCAATCTCAAGTTAATTTTGGCTCTAAGTGTCCATGTTCATTTTTTTTCCCTTCACAATGATATTCAGTTGATTCAGCACCATTTGTTAGTTTCCAGTGAATTGTGTTGGCATTTTTATAGAAAATCAGTTTGCCATATTTGTTTGTGTCATTTTCTTGAATGTGTTTTGTTTAGTTGAGCTAGGTTTGTCTTTATATAATAAGTGTGGAAATTAGGTAGTATGTCTTTCAACTTTGGTTTCTTCCTAATTGCTTAGCTACTGCTATAGCTTAGATACTTAAATGCCCTCCAAAGACCCAGGTGTTAAAGGCTTGGTTCCCAGGGTGTTGCATATATATATAGTGAATTACATTTATTGATTTGTGTATACCAACCTTATATCCCTGGGATGTGTCTTTGAATGTGTCCTTATATCTTCTTGATGTGTCTTTGAATGTGGTTTGCTAATATTTTATTAAGGATTTTTATATCTATGTTTATCAGAGATGTTGATCTGTAATTTTCTTTCTTTTGTCTGATTTTGGTATCAGGATTATACCAGCTTTGTTGAATGTATTTGAGAGTATTTCTTCCCTTTCTATTTCATGGAATAATTTGAACAAGACCGTGTTCTCTAAAGGTGTGGTAGGGTTCTGCCGAGAATCCATCTGGTGTTGAGCTTTTCTTTATTGGAAGGTTTTTAATTGTTGATTAAATTTTATTTGTGATATTGTCTATTGTATTTTCCTGTTTCAAATTGGGCAGGTCATATATATCTAGAAATTTGTTGACATCTTCTAGATTTTCCAGTTTATCAGAGTATAAATTTTCAAAATACTATCTAATGATCTTCTGGATTTTAGAAATGTCTGGTGATACTTCCTTTTTCATCTCTAATTTTGGTCTTATCTCTCTTTTGTTTGTTTGCGAAGGGTTTATCAATTTTGTTTATCTTTTCGAAGAACCAACATGTTGTTGCATTTATTCTTTATAATTTTTTAAGTTCTCAATTTCATTAATTTTGGATTTGACCTTAATTATCTCCTATCTTCTATTAATGTTGGCATTAGTTTGTTCTTCCTTTTCTAATGCCTTAGGCATAGCATTATTAAATTATCATTTTGGGATCTTTCTGGTTTTTGTTTTTTGTTTTTAGCATAGGTACTCAGTGCTATAAATTTTTCTTAGAACTTCTTTTATACTATTCCATAGATTTTAATATGTTTTATTTCTGTTTTCATTTGTTTCTAAGAAATTGCTTGATTTCTTCTTTCATTTCTTCTATGTTCCATTTGTTCTTTAAAAGAATATTTTTTAATCTCCATGTGTTTATGTGTTTTCTGTACTTTTATTTTTTATACATGCTTCCCAAGTCCTAGTATAGTACTTGGTTTCTGGTCCTGGTTCTTCTCATTCTTTAAAAACTCAGGGTAAGATTTCTGAATAAACCTGGTGTATTAACCACTTTCACCTCCATTTCCATGGAGTGAAGTTTTCTGTTACTTGGAAGTATGGTACAGCAGCAGGATCTCTACTCTGTGAACTTGTAGTGTCCCTATCACTTCCCACTTATCTTAGAGAAAGGGGGAGCAAGGAATAGCAGTAGTGTTAGCAACTGATGTATAGCCTTAAAATAAGTGTCTGCTATCTACTTTAACATCTATAACACTAATTACCACTTGCAGAGGTATTGTGGTCAGTATTTGACATTAGCACTGGCAATAAATAACTGAACTAGAGCAGACGTTGAACAGCAGGTATCTACAATGTATTGTGTAGTCACAGCAACATGAATGGGGTAGGAATTACATAAACTATATAATTCTTTCAGTTAGTGAAAATTACTGATCCTTAAGTGAAGAGAAAATAGAGTGGAAAGGTAAGAGAAGGTTTAAAATATTGAAAAAGTGAACAAGATGGAAACAGGAGAGAAGGTGGTATGATGGCTATAAAGGAGGAGGAATGACAAATAGCTAAAAGTAAACAAAGAGAGGAAGATGGAATGGGAAAATTTGGCTGTTAATAGATGTAGAAAGAGAAAGGGGAAATAAGAAGAACAAAACCCAAGGTATTAACAAGCAAATAAGATCAAAACAACTCAAGCCCACGTAAAATTTTACCTTTCCAAAAGTTAAACCAAGGCTAAATAATAAACACATGAAGAAAAAAGCAATTAAAATGAAAGAAAAATTATATGTGTACTGTATTTTATTTTAATTTAATTTTCGTAATGATTAATGATGCTAATCTCTTTTTATGAGCTTATTTTTGTTCTCTGTATCTTTGGTAATGATTCAAGTGTTTTGTCCACTTTCTAACTGGATTCTTTGTTTTTACTGTTGAGTTTCAGGCATTATGTATTCCGAGCACTAATTCTTTATTGGATATGTATTTGCAAATATTTTTTTCTTGTCTGTGACTTAATGCTATTATTTTAAAAATGACATTTAAAATTGTTCATTCATTGTATATGGTTATATTACATGTTTTTATGTACTGATCTTGCATCCTGTGACTTTGCCTAATCCACATATTACTTCTAGAAGCTTTTATTTTTATTTTATTTTTCTTTTTGAAGATTCCTTAAGATTTTCTACAAGCCTTCCAGAAATGAAGACTTTTTTTTTTCTGATTATGTTTTTTGTTTGTTTTTGTTTTCTTAGTTTATTGGATAGTGTATCTCATACACGACTGAATTGAGTTACTGAGAGTAGTTTTGTTTGCTTTGTTCACAATCTTAGAAAAAGGCGTCATTCAATGTGTTATGCTAGGTGTGGGTTTTTCCGTTACCCTTTATTAATTTGAAGAAATTCCCTTCTACTCCTAATGTGTTTAGATAATTTATTTTGAATTGGTATTATATTTTTGTCAAATATTTTTCCATGTTTATTTGTAGTATTTTATGTTTTTTACTCTATTTTGTTTGATGAGAAATTATACTAATTTCTTTTCCATTGTTGTGTCAGCATTGTTCCTGTGTTATAAATACCAGTTGGTTATGGTGTATTACTTTTTTATATATTGTTAAATTTGGGTTGTTGATATTTATTTGCTTTCTTTTAATCTCTCAAAGATATGCTCACAGGTTACATGCCAGTTTAACTTTTTCTTGGCAGTTTTCTTGGAATATTTCTTATTTAATGAGATATTTCCTTTTCCCCAAATTCTTTATGGAAGAAGAGCAAAATTTGAGGACCAAGAGTATTTTTACTTGAGTTTTCGTTTTATTTCCCTTACATATACTTCCTGGACATACTCTAATTGTTAGAACTTGAATTTGCAAAATATAACACTTTTCTATATTTATAATGTACATATTGATATCAAAAGTGTAGTGCTATCTATCTGATAAGTGAAACGCTGGGCATTTTTGTTTACATGTTTAAACAAGTAAATTGTTTTATTTTAACAGATTACCAACCACGTGGTTTTTTAGCCTTTATACAAACTGATAGCTAAGAGAGAGTTTGAGAAACATAATTGCAGTTTTCTTGACATTAGTGTTATTTGAATGAGAATGAAATTAATGAGTTGATGAAAATTATATCTTGTTGAATCCTAATTTCTACATAAATCCCTATACTTTTGACAGAATTCAAAATGTAATGCAGCATTTTTAGTAGTTCATTGAGATGCTATAGCATGTTTGGTGTCCCTTAAAAAGGCATTAAATTGATGTTCTTTTATATGTTATTCCAGCAGTTAAACTTTGTTGACTTTATTCAATCATGGGGACCAAAGGATATTTCTGTTAAGTTCTTTGACCTTTTCCAGCCTTGTCAGTTTTGTTAATTGTTTTATTACTCGAAAAGTAGTGAAGGTAGTGGAAAGAGTACTAGAAGTTGAGTGAATAGACTTAAAATGTCTTTGTTATGTCACTTATATGACTTTTGCATGTCAGTTTAGTTTGTCTATTCTTTACATTTTTATTTAAAATGGAAATTAATGATTATAGAAAAGAATGTGATATTGAAATGTTCTATCTTGTATTTCAGTCTGAAAACTTGGAGAATACAGTAATCATACCAGATATCAAACTACATAGCAATCCTTCTGCTTTCAATATTTACTGTAATGTACGCCATTGCGTTCTGGAATGGCAAAAAAAGGAAACATCATTGGCAGCTGCATCTAAGAACTCTGTGCAGAGTGGAGAATCAGATAGTGATGAAGAGGAGGAATCCAAAGAACCCCCTATCAAGCTTCCAAAGGTAAGCCACTTCATTCTATTTAGAGCATTACTTGAGGTGTTCTGGCTATAATATATATATATATATATATATATATATATATATATATATATAT